>NC_134356.1:199431358-199731358 GCF_048569485.1 Anomaloglossus baeobatrachus
ACAAACAAGATGGAGGAGGCGCCGGATCAACAGCAGTGACACCCATCGAACGAACCGCCCCTTAAGTAAGCATTATAAAAGGTGTTTTTTACATTATACAGAGCGGCCTGGGCTCTTATATACAGCATTCTGAAATGTTGTATATAAGGGTCACTGGTGGTGGCTGCAGCTCATAAGGGAAAAACCTGGAGACAGGTTCCCTTTAATAGCATGGAGAAGTATGCAAGTATGGGGATTTCTGCCTGTGGCGCACATATTAAATAAATCAACATATTTTTAAAATTTGTTTTCATCCTTTGCATATCATTAACATGTCTATCGATCCTGTGAGTTCTATAAATTCAACATTTTTCCTTTTTGCCATCGCATTTTCAATGTTAATGATTAATAAATACATTCTAAATTATTCATTATTTTCTGGTTATAAAATCTATAAAAAGTTTGGGAAACTTACCAAACAAATACACTGACTGTGAAATAATCTATACCCATTAAATATTGACAATAATATAGAAAGACTGTTTAAGTCGTTTACTGTTTAAGTCGAAAATTTTCACCTAAAACAATGATACAGACCAATTTAAAATTGTTCTCGATAGAGAAACATCCTGAGGGTCCGAGCCCTTGGCAGAGCGGACGTTTCCAATCTAATCATTCTCATTTGGAGTGTAAAGATGACGATTTGCTTCCTACCAGCTACATGAATAAAGGAGAAGCGAGGCTGGATTTTATATTAGACGTTCCCAGAAAAACAGCTGGAGGAAATTAATCTTTCAGAATAAATTTTAGAACAAATGTCTGAAAGGCATTAACCTATCAAAAAGCTAAATATCTTAATAAAAAAAAAAAAAAAAGAAGAAGAGCAAAAAAACCCAACATTAGGAGGCTACGTGTTTGTATATCATCAATGCTGCAATGATTATGGTTGTGGACGGGCTGCTATATCCAAAGATTCATTATGGAATGGAGTTTACAAGAATCATCCAATAAAACATCCATAGAGCAGTTTGTGTGCAATACTTCAACCAAAAAGGGACAGCAGGAGGTCCTAGTAATGTTGTCTGAAAGCCACCAATTCTTGAGACCAGCATTTATGAGCAGGGTCACATGCAAATAAGGCATCAAGTGCTCTGAGTGTTAGGCCGGAGTCACACATGCGATTGAATCGCACGAGTGCAATGCGAGAAAATCTCGCATTGCACTCGGATCGATCTGCTATTTTTTCCTCAGCCCACATCGGACTGAGAAAAAAAAAAAAATATCGCAGCATGCTGCGATTTCAAGAGTTTCTCGTGCGAGACTCTCCAATGCAAGTCAATGGGTGCAAGAAAAAAAAAAAAACAACATGTCACACGGACGGCACACGGACCATCCTAGTGACATCAGTTATTCTCAATACATTTCTATCATGTAGCAGAGGACACTTAAAATGATCCTGTACATGACAGTAAATGAGTAGCAGATTCTCAGGAAAAAAACGGATTGCACACCGACAGCACACTGATAAAAAGTGAGAAAAAATTCGTCCTACTTTATGGCATGAGAATCGGACCGATTTGACAATTGCAGGTGACTCTAGCCTCAGGCCTCTTTCACACGTCAGTGATTCTGGTAAACTTGTGCTAGTTTTTATAAGTACCAGAATCCCTGACATACGCAGACCCATTAAAATGAATGGGTCTGTGCACAAATCAGTAATTTTTTCACTGACCGTGTGGCAAACATGTGTGTCCGTGTGCTCCGCACAGAGACATGTCCATTTTTTTATGGTATTACTGATGTCCCATGGCCCACACTATGGTGTGATCCATGAAACAGAAAAACACGGACATTGAAATTAAGCTTTTTATACTTCATTTCTCCAGCGACGCTGCGTTCAACCGCTGCTGTCTCTGGTTCCTGCCCGACTAATTACTGTCATGCATATTCATTTCTGCACGGCACAGCGGACTCGGAAGTAGCTGCAGAGGGGAGACAGCGGCGGCCTGACACAGGAGAGACGGAGATTCAGCACCACGGACAGCAGGAGCACAGACAGGTGAGTTTATCTCCATCTGCAATCACGGCACACAGATTGCACATGGACAACTCACGTGTGCTGTGAATCACGGCACACAGAGGCACATATGTGTTTTTAACACATCAGTGAAACACGTCTGTTTTTCACTGATGTATTTTACAGACCTAACAGCGCCAAACAGGTCGTGACTTTTGATGAGTGAGCACTACCATGATCGGTTTTCATAACAAGCAGTCAGATGCTGAGGTGGGCTCAACTCGTGTACAGAGCATAATGGAAGTCCGTGGGAAAAACATTTTTCTGCAGTATCTTCAGAAAGAATGCTTGAGTTCCAAATTGACTTCCATTATACTTGCTACACGAATCAAGCCTATCTGAGCGTCCAACTGCTCATTACGAGTACTGAACACCCGAACATGGTAGGGCGTGCTCATTACTAGTCACCACCTATCCGTGTTGTTTATTGCCCACCACCAGCCTCCTTAGCTTCAATGACAGCTCAATGTAGGATATCAGGCCAGTAGATCAGATAGTGGGCAATCAATCAAGCTAAAGCGATTTGTGTTAGGAGGGGAATCAACCATAGAAGGCAATGCCTCCATAAGTGCTCTGTCACATCCAGAGCACTTAATGTCTTATTTAAAAAAGTTAAAACGTTAATCCTTCAGGAAAACAACAGATACAAGTTATAAAAGGGATCAGTGGATTTACGTTTTAAAGATCTGCATGCTCATATGTGATTTTGGGATGGGGGTGGAGTTTAATCTTACTGACAGATTCCGTTTAAAGTAAGAAGTCTTTTATAGATTTTGTTTTTGTTCTACTCTAAGGAAATTACAAAAAAGTATGTTCACAATACATTGACTGAATGAAAATACAGTGTCTTGTAGAAGTATACCCCCCCTTGACTTGTTAACTATTTCTTACAATACGACTTGTGGTTAACTAGGTTTGTAATCCGATTCCTGTTATGCATCAGAACTAAATAGTTTTAGTTGGGAAAGTGATAGTGAGACAAATATGGGAAAAATCAACACCAAAAATATATATCAATATCAGGGAAAAGAACCACCAAGATGTAAATCACCAACAATAAATACAATTTGCATAAAATATAAACTTTTATTAATTATAAAACAAATAGGCAGAATGTCTCAAAAAAACAGGCCCCTCAAAAAGGGGTAAATACCATATTTTTCGGACTATAAGACGCACCCTGGTTTTAGAGGAGGAAAAAAGGAAAAAAATAAGCAAAAAATGTGGTCATGACCTGCTGCTGACAGTTTTGGGGTAATGTCCTGCTCATATACTCCTCATGCTGCTCATATACTCCCCATGCTGCTCATAATAAACCCCTATCCTGCTCATATACCCCCATCATCCTGGTGTATGGCCGCATCCTGTGGCACATAAAAAAAAATAAAAATAAACGTGCATACTCACCTTACCTCACCTCACTCCCTGCAGCACCGCTCCTCTTACCATCTAGGTCAGCGGCAGCGCCGCTGAGTGGAGCCGTTCCCGTTCCCCTGCAGCATCGCGATCTCCTCCTGTCTGTGCCGGTCGCTGGGTGTGGACACGTGCGCACAGCGATGACGTCATCGCTGTGCGCGCCGCTAGTCTCCACGCAAGTCAGCTGACTGGCACAGACAGGAGGAGATCGTGATGCTGCAGGGGAACGGTGAGTAATGTGTACTGATTCACTGCCCCCCAAACTGATGATGATGTTCGGGGGGCAGTGAATACAGCCGCACATGATCACTCCAGGCTGCAGTTTCCAGGGGTGATCATGCGGGCCGGCTGTTTATCCCTTGCCCATCATCCCGCCCACCTGTCAGTGCCGGCTTCAGCGCTGAGAGATGATGGGCGGGAGGATGGGCGTGCATATTAAATGAGCGGGTCCACAAGGTCACGGCAGGCTGCTACAGCCTGCTCGTGCCCCCGATGACACACTCCACCGCAGCACCCACATTCCCCGCAGCCCTATATTCAGACCATAAGACGCACCCCCCACTTTCCCCCAACATTTGGGGGGAAAAAAAGTGTGTCTTATGGTCCGAAAAATACGGTATATATCAAGTATTATTATATTGGGAACACCAGATCAAAAAGTCATATAAAAATCACCCCGTATACACCAAATTACAATGGTGTGTGTATATATATGAATTAAAAGTACAATTTTTAACACTTCACAAGAAGCGTGGTCCCCGGACCCGGTGTGTTATGGAAGTGCACACCTAGGATAATATAGATCCCATGCTCCTCTGATAAGCCTCCAAATGGTTAATTCCCCTGATTGAATCGATAAGAGGAAACGCGTTGGGAAGAAAACAAGGAGGGCATAGAGCAGTCATGGCGAACCTTTTACAGGCCGAGTGCCCAAACTGTAGCCCTAAACCCAATTTTTTTTCCGAAGTGCCAACTAATCCTATTATATAAAGAATTGATTGTAATCTTACCTTTGCCATCTTCTCTTCAGCAGGGGGCATCACGCTCATGCTTACCACACATGGACGCTGAGCCCCTGCCCTTTCCAGACACAGCAGTTGGATTGATCTTTCTGGAAATAAATTGCAGCATATTAGACAGATTTTAGCCTGGAATGGATTCAGATGTCACCTGTAATCCACATCTACATTTCAAAGTCTGAACATCTCGAAATCCCATAAAGACGTACGAGTTGCTCCCCTCCCCTTTCATTGTGTAGTTCTGTCCCCCTTCCTGGCCACTTCCTGGTAAACATGTCTCCCATCCTGATATAGATTTCCTACATTCTGGTATATTTGTCCCCATCATGGCCCCATCCTGGTAAATGTCCTCCATCCTGGTAAATGTTACCCATTCTTGCATGTTCCCCCATGCTGGTAAATGTACCCCATCCTGACATATTGCCCATCCTTGTAAATGTTCCCCCATCCCGGCATGTACCCCATTCCTGGTAAATGTTCCCAATCCTGGTTAATTTACCCCATCCAGGTAAATGTACCCCTTCCTGGTAAATGTTCCCTATCGTGGCATGTTTCCTCCATCCTGGCATGCATGTTTTCCTCCATCCTGGCATGCATGTTTCCTCCATCCTGGCATGCATGTTTCCTCCATCCTGGAATGCATGTTTCCTCCATCCTGCCATGCATGTTTCCTCCATCCTGGCATGCATGTTTCCTCCATCCTGGCATGCATGTTTCCCCCATCCTGGCATGCATGTTTCCTCCATCCTGGCATGCATGTTTCCTCCATCCTGGCATGCATGTTTCCTCCATCCTGGCATACATGTTTCCTCCATCCTGGCATGCATGTTTCCTCCATCCTGGCATGTATGTTTCCCCCATCCTGGCATGCATGTTTCCTCCATCCTGGCATGCATGTTTCCTCCATCCTGGCATGCATGTTTCCTCTATCCTGGCAGGCATGTTTCCTCCATCCTGGCATGCATGTTTCCTCCATCCTGGCACGCATGTTTCCCCCCCATCCTGGCATGCATGTTTCCTCCATCCTGGCATGCATGTTTCCCCCCCATCCTGGCACGCATGTTTTCTCCATGTATGTTCCCACCCCACGCTGCCATGTGCGTTCCCCCTCTCCCACCCCACGCTGCCATGTGCGTTCCCCCTCTCCCACCCCACGCTGCCATGTGCGTTCCCCCTCTCCCACCCCATGCTGCTGCTGCCGCTGCCGCACACGAGTTATAAAAAAAAAAAAAAGCAACACACAACTTACCTGCACACGCTCCCCCGCTGCGCGCTGCTGGGTCCTCAGTTCCCACGCGGCCAGCAGACGGCGCCGGCGCTGCTCTCTGACGCTCCTCCGTCTCCTAGGCAACCCACTGCAGCCTGGGGGGAGGGGTGGGGGGGAGTGTCAGAGCGGAGTAAAAATGTCTCCTCCGCTCCAACACAGGTTTGATCTGCCGGCGCGACTGCACTAGCAGATCAAAACTGCAGGGTCGGGCGACAGCACACGTGCCACCAGAATGGGCTCAGCGTGCCCCTGGTGGCACGCGTGCCATAGGTTCGCCATCACTGGCATAGAGCATATTCTAGCTATTATCTCTGGGCTGAATAAACAATGTGTATCATGCCCTACTAAAGGCCCCGTCACACTAAGCAACATCGCTAGCAACATCGCTGGTAACGAACAACTTTTGTGACGTTGCTAGCGATGTTGCTGTGTGTGACATCCAGCAACAACCTGGCCCCTGCTGTGAGGTCGTTGGTTGTTGCTGAATGTCCTGGGCCATTTTTTAGTTGTTGCTGTCCCGCTGTGAAGCACAGATCGCTGTGTGTGACAGTGAGACAGCAACAACTAAATGTGCAGGCAGCAGGAGCCGGCTTCTGCGGAGGCTGGTAACCAATGTAAACATCGGGTAACCAAGAAGCCCTGTCCTTGGTTACCCGATATTTACCTTTGATACCAGCCTCAGCCGCTCTCACTGTCAGTGCCGGCTCCTGCTCTGTGCACATGTAGCTGCAGGACACATCGGGTTAATTAACCCGATGTGTGCTGTAGCCAGGAGAGCAGGGAGCCAGCGCTAAGCATTGTGCGCTGCTCCCTGCTCTGTGCACATGTAGCTGCAGCACACATCGGGTAATTAACCTGATGTGTGCTGTGCTGTACTAGGAGAGCAGGGAGCCAGCGCTCAGTGTGCGCTGCTCCCTGCTCTCTGCACGTGTGGCTGGTCACTGGTTGCTGGTGAGCTCACCAGCAACTCGTGTAGTGACGCTCCAGCGATCCCTGCCAGGTCAGGTTGCTGGTGGGATCGCTGGAGCGTCAAAGTGTGACATCTCACCAGCAACCTCCTAGCAACTTACCAGCGATCCCTATCGTTGTTGGGATCGCTGGTAAGTTGCTTAGTGTGACTGGACCTTAAGGTAATATCTACTCTTTCTTCTGTCAGAGAGGACGGGTGAAACATGATATCCTGCTTCTGTCAGTTGCAAAATAACAATTTGAGGTAAAAACAGATATTTGTGTAATTGCACTACCCTTTGGTTAAGAGCATTTGTTAATGAGGTACCATGAGGGTAAAATTGATATCTGACCTATCTCCTTCTAGTAAGGTGAAGAATTCCTACTGGAATTGAATACTCAATTTGTTTGTGTCCGTCTATTTGTGTGGTCACTATTTCACGGGTGAATTTTTAGACCTTGTGTCAATTTTAATAAAATAGAATAAAAGCTAAATTTTAACTTTATTACCCTTGCTGTATACTTATCTAATCTTGGTAATAATTTTTCCTACAGTACAATTTTTAACACTAGTGTTAAAAATTGTAATTTTAATTCATATATATACACACACACACACCATTGTAATTTGGTGTATACGGGGTGATTTTTATATGACTTTTTGATCTGGTGTTCCCAACATAATAATACTTGATACATATTTACCCTTTTTGAGGGGCCTGTTTTCTTGAGACATTCTGGCTATTTTTTAATGTTTTATAATTAATAAAAGTTATATTTTATGCAAATTGTATTTAATTGTTTGTGATTTAAATATGGGAAAAAAATAAAAAAATTATGGGATAAAATAAATAAAAATCATCATGTGCATATGTATTCACCCTTTTTGCTATGAAGCCCCCTACAAATATCTGATGCAAGCAGTTACCTTTAGAAGTCTCATGCTCAGTGAAAGGAAATCCACCTGTATGCAATCTAAGTGTCCCGGAGTCTCCGTATATACACAAAACTTTTCTGCAAGGCCACAGAGGCTGCATCACCATTAAAGAGGATCAACCACCAGGATTTTCATATATAAACTAAAGCCAATGCTATACTGGCGCCATCATGCTGATTCTAAACATACCTTTAGTTGTGAGATGGGATATATACTTTCTGAAATACAGGCAAGTAAAGTCTGTGAAATGCACTGTTATTTGATTGATAGCTATAGAATGTCTAAAAGGTGGTTCAGGTTTTGCAAGTTATTACTGCCCCTGTCTGCCTGTTCTTCCTCCCTCCTTCCTCCCCCTGTAATAACAGACAGGGGGAAGAAGAACAGGCAGGCAAGGGAGGAAATAACTAGCAAAACCCGACCCACCTATTAGATATTCTTTAGCTGCTATCAATCAAATAACAGTGCATTTCACAAACTTTACTTTCCTCTATTTCAGAAAATATACATCCGATCTAGCAACAGACAAAAATTGGAAGACTTGTTTAGATGTTGTCAAAAAGACATGTCGGAGACTCCTGAAATGTATGGAAAAAGGTGCTGTGGTCAGAAGAGACAAAAATTTAACTCTTTGGCAATCAAGGTAAACGCTATAGCTGGCGCCAAAGCAACACAGCTCATCACCCCAAGAACACCATACCCATAGTGAAACGTGGTAGCAGCAACATGCTGGGGGGGGGATGTTTTTCAACACTAGGGACAGGGAAAATGGTCAAAGTCGAGGGGTATGGTTCAAAACACAGGGCTATTCCTGAGCAAAAACTGTTTCAGTCTGTCAGTGATTTGAGACTGGGATGGAAGTTCACCTTCCAACAAGACAATGACCCAAAGAATACTGCTAATGCAACACTCGAGTGGTTTAAAAGAGAAACGTGTGACTGTATGGGAGTTGCCCAGTTAAAGCCCAGACCACAATCCAATTGAGAATCTGTGGTCAGACTTGAAGATTGCTTTTGAACAGAGATAATCACCTAACTTGAAGAAGCTGGAACAGTATTGCCTTAATGAACAAAATCTCAGTGGCAAGATGTGGGAAGTCGAGAAGAGTTCAAAGTTCGGGTGCTTTATATAGGCCAACCACTCAAGCGAGCATTGCTGTGCTTAGGTATGACTTGGTGCTCAACCCACTGTGAGCCACTTGCAGTGTTTGAATGGCTCGCTTTGGGGGTAGAATCAGTGAGATTGGGTGTAGTGTATCAGAGACTTATCCAAAGCGATTTGCAGCTGTAAAAGGGGCTGCTGATATGTCTTTGGCTTTACCCAGAAACAAGATAGGATGATGTCAACACACTTCTTACAATCGGTATTCCAAGTTCTGTAGGCCTAGCAAAAAGAAGGATTTCGGTTGTGCCTCAAGCCAGGCATCCGTAGAAGCCATGGCATCAGAAATGATGTGAAATTTGGTATCCTTGAGGTGTTTCTTTAGGTTTGGAAACAGATGATAGTTGGAGGAAGCTAGATCTGGTGAGTAAGGTGGGTAGTCAATCAGCTGGAAGCCCAGCTCTGCCAGTTTTGCCTTGGTCGATTGTGCAGTGAGTAGAGGCGTTGTCTCGCAGGAACAAGATTCCTTTGGACAGCTTGCCGCACCTTTTGACCTTCACAGCTGCCTTCAATTGGTCGAAAAGTTCAATGTAATATCCCGCATTGATGGTGGAACCCTTTTGAAGGTAGTCCACAAGCAGCACGCCCTTCTTATCCCAGAACACAGACACCATCACCTTAGTTGCTGATTTTTGCACCCTGAACTTCTTTGGACGAGGAGAACCACTCTTGACTGCTCCTTGTTTCAGGGTCATACAAATAAATCCAGGTCTCACCCATAGTCACCAGTTGATCCAGGAAGTTCTCATTAGTCTGGAGACGCTGACAAATGGACCGGGAAGTTTTCAGTCGCATGCTTCTCTGATCTGTTGTCAAACATTTAGGGACCCACTTTGCAGGTAGCTTCCTCATGTCCAAATGTTCATGGATAATGACAAACACATTCATGGGAAATCCCCATGATGTCTGCTATTGCTTTAGCTGAAATTCGTTGATTCTCAGTTGTGAGGTTGTGCACAGCATCGACGATCTCTGGAACAACAACCATTCGCGGTCATCCAGGACATTCCTCATCATTGCTGCTGAAGTGTCCAGTTTTAAAATTTGACAACCCAGTTATTAACTGTGGAATATGAAGGGCATTGATCCCCCAATGTCTGCGACATATCACCATGCATGAATATAGCATTAGACTCCGCCATTTTGTTTTCCTGAGTGTGTAGAACACTGTTGCCATAAGCAACAAACAATTTTTAAAACATATATTTGACACATAAGGCTTTCATGTGATGTAACATTTATCACAGAAACAAAAAAAATTAAAAAGCCAAAGACTTAGCAGTCCCTCGTAATTGCCACAAAAGGAGGCTCTATAAAAGTAACGACTTTAGAGGGGTGCATAGCTATGTACAGTGAGGTTTTCAGTGAATTTATCCTATTTGTTATTTAGATCACGATAAAAAGGAAAACCAAATACTGTACTAAGTTGTAGGCATGTTCATTACATGAACTGATGTAAAGCCTCAAAAAAAATAAAATAAAATAAAAAAATAAGCAAAATTCCATGTTGTGAGGTAGTAAAACACTAAAAATGCCAGGGGCGGTGAATACTTTCAAAATACACTAAGTTATATACGAGCAACAAGTCACAAATCCTATACTCCTAGAGAATATTCCTTTTTCATTGCTATTTGAGAACCTATGAATACATTTAGCATAAGTATTGTGCATATAAACCAAACGTATTGAAATGGCAAGGTGTGAGCATGGCCTAATAAAAATCTCATTTGTATATGGAAGAAGCTCCAGTAAACAACTTGGTTCTTGTAAATATTCTGATCGCAACATCTGTCTACATCACCCAGTAAATTACCATGTCCCATAGGGTGATGTATGAATGGAATACTCCCCGTTTGGAAAAAGACAATCATCTCTAAATAATAATAAAAAAAAAAATATTCAAGGGAGTAAAAAAAAAAAAAGAAAATAGATCTCGAAACTGGAGCATATTAATAATCAAGTGTGTGTGTGTGTGCGTGCGTGCGTGCGTGCGTGCGATAATACACTCGCGCAGCTTTCTCCGGTATCTAACCCCGTTGTGCTCATTTTTTGAGTGACATCACCACTCTTCAGACTCTCGGGGTCACTGTGTACTCTGTGAAACTTGGATTTTGCTTTTACAATGTAAACCAATGTAGCTTCGTTCAGACGCTCCATAGGCTTACATTGTAAAAGACTTCTGACTCGCGCAGAGGGGGAGAGTTGGATAGTAGATTTATTTTCAAAAAATCTTCATGGGAGGGCTTCTTTAAACATTTTATACTTAAACAAAAAAAAACAAAAACAAACAAATCTTAAAATGTACCACATACTAGTAATCGTAGTGGTTCACACAGTTTAAAAAATATATACCACATCTTCTGGCAAGTCTGAAGGCCCCCATACACATTAGATAGCTGTTGGCCAAATGATACGTCAAACAATTGTTCATCCAAAAGATATTTCAGATGTCTTTCACATACACCGGAGGTCTCCTTTGCTGGCGTATTCCTTTTTTTCTTTATGAGAAAGCCACCGACAGACATCTTTGCTGGCAGCTTATCTCCAGAACAAAGATCAGTAGACTGAAATCAACATGCCCAATTAATATCTCCCCCAGCAATCAGTTGGCCGATGACCCCATACACGTTGGCTGAACCAGCCCATGTCGGAGAGTGCAGGAAGTCTAATATGTATGTGGGTGGGTTGAGGTTAACACCAGGTATCGGTTCGGCTACTCTTTGCCAATCCTCTTGTGTGGCAATACGCATTGTCTAAAAGACACATAGTGCAAAAAATGAAAGTCAGATTGTTTTGGTGTACTTAGCTTGATCAATGCTTCCTATTGTGTTTAAACCACTACTCTAGCATTTTCTTCCTAGTGCAATACTGGAGTGGTGCTTTAAATCTAAGTCCCCTGACCCTAGTCTCATACTGACCCTCCAGCATCATCTTCTATTAATGCTGTTCCTGTCAGTCTCTGGTGATTTGTGACCTGCTAGAAGCCCTAGTGTTCCATGGAGCATGAGGGAAGTGGGAAGTCACAAAATCAACAGAAGTCTATGAGATCCTCATTCTGGCTTCGTCCTGGCTCTTATAGACTAGTATTGAGTCCTTTTGAAACAACTTCTGACTTCCAACCATAAGCTATGGGCAAAAGATGACTGTGTGGGAACGGAGCTGTATCGAAAAAAGGTAACCACACCAGAAGGTGAGTATAAGTCAGGGGTCTTACTTTTAAAGTGGCACTCCAGCAGTGCAATAAACAAAAAAACTGTGAGGGGTGCTTTAAGTTTGGGTTCTTTATGGCCAGTGTTTTCAACCTTATTAACATGAAATATCTGTAATAATTGGATAACAATTCCATCATGAGCTTCCAATAGTGCGGCAACTTTAGGTTTTTAAAGTTAAAGTTAACCTGTCAGGTATAATATGCACCCAGAACCTGTCAGGTATAATATGCACCCAGGCCCACGAGCAGTTCTGGGTCCATATCCCTAATCTCTGCCCAACCGTCCCTGTATCTAGTAGCATACATAAAGAGATCTGTAGAAAAAGTATTTCTAAAGATCCTTTATGATATGCTAATGAGTGTAGGGACTAGTCAAAAGGGCGTTATATCCCCCAACTAGACCGCCCTCTTAGCATGTTAGCACGTCCACAGGGGGGGTCATCAGTGGGGACGCGCTTACCTGTGTCCCTTGTCACCGCTTCAAACGCAGAGTTTAGGGTCAGTGCGCATGATCAGAAGTCCCAGCACTTTCGGTCATGCGCACTATGAAGCTGGGAGTACGCGTCCCAGCTTTAGAGAGGTCTAGTGAGCATGACTGGAAGAGCCTGGACTTCTGAACATGCGCACTGACCGTAAGCTTGGCGTCTGAAGCGGTGACAACTGAAACACCAGAGACACAGGTAAAAGCGTCACCGTTGATGATGCTGGGTAATGGGTATTGAATAGCATGTAAGCATGCCTAAGAGGGCGGACTAGTCGAAACTAATGCCATTGCGACTAGTCCCTGCACTAGCATATCATAAAGGATCTTTAGACATATTTTTTTTATAAAGATCTCTATGTATGCTACTAGATGCAGGGATTAGCATTATGGACTCAACTGCTCCTGGTTCTGGGTGCATATTGCACCTGACAGGTTCCCTTTAATAGAAAGAAGTCTTCTAGGATTACTCCTAGTGCTGAAAATCACTAAGGCCAGTTATGAGATGCAGCAGTCAAGTGCGAGACACTGCACTATGATTGCAGGCAAGTGAACAAAATCTAGCAGGGATCACCAACACGCTGAGTAGTATAATATGGGCGCTAAAAGAACTTGTGTTATTTTATCACAAAGCCTGACATTTGACTTATTTTTATCTCAGAAAACACCTTTATATCTCTGTTATTCTTCATTTTCATCTTAACAGTTGAAGTGAAACTACACAGAAATGAAGCAATGTTCTGGGATCGCAGTAATCTGCTGGAAAAATCAGATGCTACAGTTCAAACACATCCTTATGTGCACACTGGCCTGGTCCCAATCTTGCCAGGCTCAGTCACAGCAGGATAGCCTAACTGGCTGGTCAGATCAGGCAACACAAACACATTAACATCCTCTGTTTACAATACAAGCAATTAATAGAAGCCATACCAAAGCCTTAAAGGCAGGGTCTGACAGGTTACGCAGAATCAATGGAACATTTCTGCTAGTATAAGGCTGTGTGTGCACTAGGCTTTTTTTCACACTGCATTTTTTGTGCGTTTGTCCGCAAAAACACACAAAAACGCAAAAAACCCGCACCCACGATAAAAACGCGATGCGTTTTCACCGCTTTTTTGGCTGCGTTTTTGTGCACTGCATTTGATGAGTGAAAAACTTAGAAATAATTGACATGCTGCGTTTTTGTGGCCACCACAAAAAGGCAGCTACAAAAAACCGCTGTGTGCGGACAGCACTTCTGAAAACCCATAGACATTGCTGGGGAAGCAATGTCACAGCGTTTTAAGCACAAAAACGCAGTAAAAACGCCGCAAAAGTCTAGTGCGCACAGGGCCTTAGGCTATGTGCGCACAATGCGTTTTTCGGGTGCGTTTTTGGGCTCAAAACTGCATGACTTTACTTCTCCAGTAAAGTTTTTGACTTTTCATTTTTGCTGTCAGCACACAACTTTTTTTTTTTTTAAGCTGTAATTTTTGAGCTTATAAAAAAAAAAAATGGACATGTCAATTCTTTCCAGTGTTTTTCCCCCCATGCAATCCATTGGAAAAACGCAGAAAAACACAGATCGAAAACGCAGCAAAATGCAGCCAAAACCGCACCAAAACACAGTAAAAACGCATGCGTTTTTTTGGCGTTTTTAGGGGCCAAAAACGCACAAAAATGCAGCGTCAAAAACGCAGCGTGTACACACAGCCTAAACTATTGCAAAAACAAACCATGTGATGAAGGTTTTGTTTTCAATCAATAGCGAATGGAAAAGGAGAGCTTTAGATAATCTTGAAAGGCCGAATCCAATATTATGGTAATTACCTACACAAAGATGAGGTTCGTTTTCAGGAAACTATTAATGCTATGTCTAAGCGATAAATTAATTCCTAACCTCATAACCTTATCTTCTACTTTCCCTTGTAGATGGGTAACTAGAAGGAAAAAAAATGGAAATTACTGCATCACTTCTCTACCAAGAACTATTTTCCAGGAAAAGTTACAATAAATGATGCACATACACTGCATTACTTTTAAAGAGCTGACTTACAACTAGCATTAACTCCTTCCTGCCAAAGCAATTTGCATGAGGGCGTGATCTTTTCAGGACAAGCATTAGGCAGAAATGTTATCCGTAAAAACTAACTTTTTTTTTCTAGGATACACGAACGAAAAATGTATCTCTCTTTTAAAACAATTTTATGGCAATGTGCGCATGACGAGTATTGGGCTGCAGAAATTTCTGCACCAAATCTGCATCTCTTGGCAGAAAAACGCACGTTTTCGATTTCTTTCTATGCGTTTTCCGTGTATTCTGGGGTGGAAAAACGCTCAAAGAATTGACATGCCGCAAAATTTAATTCTGCACCAAATCTGCAAGGCAAAAAAAATGAAATATGCACAAAATTTTAGAATTCTCATTGACTTTGTTGGCATAAAGATTTGCATACAATTTTGTGAGAAAGGTGCACTTAAAAGCACATAAAAAAAAACAATAAAAATGCACTGAGTGAACTTATTTTATAGTAATGGTCATGAGGAACATGGCAACACTTGGTTTAAATGCATTTTATTTGAAGTGTGTGTGTTCACAAAGTGTTATTAAAGATGATCGCACACACACACACACACACACACACACACACACACACACACACACTGTAAAACACATACCCAATGTTCTGAGTAAATATATATTTCTAAAAAAGGTGCTATTGACATGAGTTTTTCACCCAATATCAGTGACAATCCATCCAATCCACATAGGCAAAGAAATCATACAATAGATGTCCCTAATTTAAAGGGAATCTGTCAGGTCCCTTTTAAATGATGAGTTTATGAGAAGAGCGCATGACCGGAAGTGTGGACGACTTTCGATCACGGGCAGGGAGCCTCTTTGAAGCCGGGACTTATACACCCAGCGTCAAAGCTCAATGCTAATGGGTACAAAGCCGCAAGCATGCGCAGCTTTGTATCACGCGACTCATGACGCTGGCTGTTGTAATATGTTATCACACCCACAGGGGTGTGATAACATGCTAAGTGGGACGACTAGTCAGAGAAATAACGCCTCTGCAACTAGTCACAGCCCACATAAGCATCTCATAAACAATCTTTAGAGATACTTTTATAAAGATCTGTTTATGTGTGTTATTAGATGAAGAGGCAGTTAGGCAGTGCACAGACCCGCTAGTGCAGTGGTTCTCAACTCCAGTCCTCAAGACCCACCAACAGATCATGTTTTCAGGTTTTCCTCATTATTAGACAAGGAAAGAAGGGAATTTTGTTACTTACCGTAAATTCCTTTTCTTCTAGCTCTTATTGGGAGACCCAGACGATTGGGGTATAGCTACTGCCCTCTGGAGGCCACACAAAGCACTACATTAAAAGTGCAAGGCCCCTCCCCCTCTGGCTATACCCCCCGTGGTATCACGGGTTCTCCAGTTTTAGTGCCAAAGCAAGAAGGAGGAAGCCAATAACTGGTTTAAACAAATTAACTCCGAATAACATCGGAGAACTGAAAAACCGTTCAACATGAACAACATGTGTACCCGCAAACAACAAAAAAACATCCCGAAGGACAACAGGGCGGGTGCTGGGTCTCCCAATAAGAGCTAGAAGAAAAGGAATTTACGGTAAGTAACAAAATTCCCTTCTTCTTCAGCGCTCTATTGGGAGACCCAGACGATTGGGACGTCCAAAAGCTGTCCCTGGGTGGGTAAAGAAATACCTCATGTTAGAGCTGCAAAACAGCCCTCCCCTACGGGGGTGTCACTGCCGCCTGCAGGACTCTTCTACCTAAGCTGGCATCCGCCGAAGCATAGGTATGCACCTGATAATGCTTGGTGAAAGTGTGCAGACTGGACCAGGTAGCTGCCTGGCACACCTGTTGAGCCGAAGCCTGGTGACGTAATGCCCAGGACGCACCCACGGCTCTGGTTGAGTGGGCTTTTAGCCCTGAAGAAACCGGAAGCCCCGCAGAACGGTAGGCCTCTAGAATTGGTTCTTTGATCCATCGAGCCAGGGTGGCTTTAGAAGCCTGCAACCCCTTGCGCGGACCAGCGACAAGGACAAAAAGTGCATCGGCACGGCGCATGGGCGCCGTGCGGGAAATGTAGATTCTGAGTGCTCTCACCAGATCTAGCAAACGTAAGTCCTTTTCATACCGGTGAACCGGATGAGGACAAAAAGAAGGCAAGGATATATCCTGATTAAGATGAAAAGAGGATACGACCTTAGGGAGAAACTCCGGAATAGGGCGCAGCACTACCTTGTCCTGGTGGAACACCAGGAAGGGAGCCTTGGATGACAGAGCCGCCAGCTCAGACACTCGCCGAAGCGATGTGATCGCAACAAGAAACGCCACTTTCTGTGACAGCCGAGAAAAGGAAACTTCCTTTAGAGGCTCGAAGGGCGGCTTCTGGAGAGTAACTAGTACCCTGTTCAGATCCCATGGATCTAACGGCCGCTTGTACGGGGGCACAATATGACAGACCCCCTGCAGGAACGTGCGCACCTTAGAAAGACGTGCTAGACGCTTCTGAAAAAAAAACACGGATAGTGCCGAAACTTGCCCTTTAAGGGAGCTGAGCGACAAGCCCTTTTCTAACCCCGATTGCAGGAAGGAAAGAAACTTGGGCAATGCAAATGGCCAGGGAGACACTCCCTGAGCAGAGCACCAGGATAAGAAAATCTTCCACGTTCTGTGGTAGATCTTAGCCGAATTCGACTTTCTAGCTTGTCTCATTGTGGCAACGACTCCTTGAGACAATCCTGCAGATGCTAGGATCCAGGACTCAATGGCCACACAGTCAGGTTCAGGGCCGCAGAATTCTGATAGAAAAACGGCCCTTGGGACAGTAAGTCTGGTCGGTCTGGCAGTGACCACGGTCGACCGATCGAGAGATGCCACAGATCCGGATACCACGATCTCCTCGGCCAGTCTGGGGCGACGAGTATGACGCGGCTGCAATCGGATCTGATCTTGCGTAACACTCTGGGCAAGAGTGCCAGAGGTGGGAAGACGTATGGGAGCCGGAACTGCGACCAATCTTGAACCAAGGCGTCTGCCGCCAGAGCTCTTTGATCGCGCGACCTCGCCATGAATGCCGGGACCTTGTTGTTGTGCCGGGATGCCATTAGGTCGACGTCCGGCACTCCCCAGCGGCGACAGATTTCCTGAAACACGTCCGGGTGAAGGGACCATTCCCCTGCGACCATGCCCTGGCGACTGAGGAAGTCTGCTTCCCAGTTTTCTACGCCTGGGATGTGAACCGCGGATATGGTGGATGCTCTGTCCTCCACCCACATTAGAATGCGCCGGACTTCTTGGAAGGCTTGCCGACTGCGCGTCCCTCCTTGGTGGTTGATGTATGCCACCACTGTGGAGTTGTCCGATTGGATTCGGATCTGCTTTCCTTCCAGCCACTGTTGGAAGGCCAGAAGAGCAAGATACACTGCCCTGATCTCCAGAACATTGATCTGAAGGGTGGACTCCTGCGGAGTCCACGTCCCCTAAGCCCTGTGGTGGAGAAAAACTGCTCCCCACCCTGACAGACTCGCATCTGTCGTGACTACTGCCCAGGATGGGGGCAGGAAGGATCTTCCCTGAGACAATGAGGTGGGAAGGAGCCACCATTGCAGAGAGTCCTCGGCCGTCAGGGAAAGGGAGACTTCCCGTCCAGGGAGGTTGACTGCCCATCCCATTGGCGGAGAATGTCCCATTGCCGTTGGCGCAGATGAAACTGCGCAAAGAGAACTGCCTCGATGGCTGCCACCATCTTCCTTAGGAAGTGCATGAGGCGCCTTAAGGGGTGCGACTGGCCTTGAAGGAGAGACTGCACCTCTGTCTGCAGTGAACGCTGCTGGTTCAGCGGAAGCTTAACTATGGCTGATAGAGTATGAAACTCCATGCCGAGATACGTTAGTGATTGAGTCGGAGACAGATTTGACCTTGCCAAATTGATGATCCACACGAAAGTCTGGAGAGTCTCCAGCGTAACATTCAGGCTGCGTTGGCATGCCTCGAGGGAGGGTGCTTTGACGAGTAGATCGTCCAAGTACGGGATCACCGGGTGTCCCTGAGAGTGCAAGACTGCTACCACTGCTGCCATGACCTTGGTGAACACCCGTGGGGGTGTCGCCAGACTGAATGGCAGAGCTACGAACTGAAGATGTTCGTCTCCTATCACAAAACGTAGAAGACGTTGGTGCTCCGTAGCAATTGGCACGTGGAGATAGGCATCTTTGCTGTCTGTTGCGGCAAGGAAGTTTCCTCAAGACATTGAGGCAATGACGGATCGGAGGGATCCCATCCGGAACCGCCTGGCGTTCGCATGCTCGTTGAGCAGTTTCAGAACCAGAACAGGACGGAAGGAACCGTCCATTTTTGGAGCCACAAAGAGATTGGAGTACAAACCCTCGCCCTCGTTCCTGAGGGGGGACAGGGATCACCACTCCTTCTGCTCTTAGAGCGTCCACCACCTGCAGCAGGGCATCTGCTCGGTGAAGAGGTGGGGCCATTCTGAAGAATGGAGTCGGAGGACGAGAACAGAACACTGTCCTGTGCACGTGAGCACAATGTCCGTCACCCACCGGTCTGTGACCTGTGGCAGCTAAATGTCGCCAAAGGCGTGGGAGTCTGCCATCAACCGCGGATGCGGAGAGAGAGAGAGAGAGCTGAGAGTCCTGAGGAGACCGCCTTGGTAGCGGTTCCTCCGACTGCCTTCCTTGGGCGAGATTGAGCCCGGCGGAATCTGCGCCCGTCTGAGGTTTTGTAGCCCTTTTGCACGAGGACAATTGGGACCTGCCGGAGCTTGGGAAGGACCGAAACCTCGACTGTACTTTTAGGACAGTATTAACAGGGTAAGCCGCAGTGCAGACATTGCGGGGTTACGGACGCCTCTGCGGTACAGATGTCCCTGCTCAAGGTCAGCTGCGCAAGAACAGCTGAAAAGGTTAGGTTGCCAATACGGCTGTGATGCCGGAGCAACCGACACGCCGATAGCCTCCTAGACAGATTTCAACCAGAGTCCATCTGTCTGTGAATGGCATCTTTAAGTGATGCCCCATCTCCAGTGCAACTATGTCTCTAGATGCAAGCCTGGCGATTGGAGAATCCACCTTTGGACCCTGGGTCCAGCGCTTGACCACGTCAGGGGGAAAGGGATAACGTGTATCCTAAAAACGTTTGGAGAAGACGCTTATCTGGTAAGCGTGGTATTCCTGGACTGCTTCTCTGAAGTCAGCGTGGCCAGAAAAATACTCAATATCTGCGTGAGATACTGAAAAGGAACTTCTCCTGTTCGTCTCCTATCTCCACTGGGGGAGCTGAGGGAGAAAGATCCAACCTTCCAGTGATGGACGGTATAGGATCCTTCCGTATGGCGTTACCACCCGGTGTATCCGGATTGAGAGCGATGTCAGTATCAAAACCCTGAAGAGCTGCCTTTTGGTCAAGTAGATTGCCCATGGGTGCAAGTCTCTATATTATGACTACTCCGTCCCTGTCCATGGACAGGGTTGACAGGAGGTTTCTTTGGCCACAACTAGTAGAGCCCCGGCAGACGAAGTGCTAGAGACCCCTGCAGACGACGTGCTACAGGGGAGCATGCACACAATGGGACGGTGTCATGAACAGCATCCCATGTAGTAAAAACAGCACTGAAATCTGTGTTGCTTTTTTGCCGCTGCCGACTAGCTATCTAGAAGTATATAGCCAAGATTGGTGACCGTACATTGCAATGTATAGCATACAGGCATAAAGACCACTGCAGCACAAGCAATGCAAGCAGCATAGAAGCCTGTGCCCTGGCACCCCTGCTCTTCTGCTGCTGTATACTAGTCATCTAGGGGAATATAGCCCAGAAGAGTGACCCTACCGTGCAATGTATAGCATACAAGCACAAGTACACATGAACCCTGCAGCACATGCAATACAAGCAGCATAGAAGCCTGTGCCCTGGCACCCCTGCTCTTCTGCTGCTGTAGACTAGTCATCTAGGGGAATATAGCCCAGAAGAGTGACCATACAGTGCGATGTATAGCATACAAGCACAAGTACAAATGCACACTGCAGCCCATGCAATACAAGCAGCATAGAAAAAAACCTGTGCCCCAGCACCCTTGGTTTTCTGCTGCTGTAGTCTAGCCATTCCAGGAGAATATAGCTAAGACTAGCGACTGTACAGTGCAATGTATAGCATATCAGCATAAACACAAATGAACACCTCAGTCGTGCAAAACAAGCAGCCTAGAAAGCCTGTGCCTTAGCACACCTGCTTTCCTGCTGCTGATGTGTCGCTTGCAGTTAAAAACAACACATGTACACACTGCAGTTATATTGTGTTCAGCACTATGTGTGCCTCTTACCGCCCGCCTATAAGCGGGTGTATGATCGCCACCGTCCTGCCTTGGTGCTGAAAGTCCGATCTCGGTGCAGTAATGGCTGCCGGCTTCTTCCCCAGCTCGTGTGAGGAGGGGCGGGCCGTGGGCGTGCCCCCAAGGCAGAGCGGGAATCCGGCGTCCGACAGTGTGCAGTGAGAGGGCTGGAGCATGTAAATAAGGCTCCAGCCCTCGGCGCTGCTGATTGCTCAGCGCCTGTCCCCTTCCCTGAGTGACAGGGAGGGGGCGGGAACGAAGCGGCACTAGGCCGCAGAAGCCGGGGACTGGAGTTATAAGCGCCGCCGCCGTAAAAGCGCGGTCGGCGCCCAGCCCCCGGCGAACTACAAGTCCCAGCCGCGCCGCCGCTCCCGGAGCGTCCGGCGCGGTAGTTCCCCAAAACACAAAGTCACTCAGCAAAGCTGCAGTGACTGTAACCCTTTACTGTCCCCGGCGCACTAGCACACCCAGCAAGTCTGGAGTGTGCTGTGCCAGTGTGTACGGGGACACAGAGTACCTGTATGATGCAGGGCCATGTCCCTGAACGGTACTCCAGCTCCGTATCCAGCAGGTTCAAATGGGTCTGTGGATGGAGCCCGGCGTCAGAGCTTTGAGGCCGGCAGGATCCCACTTCCTCAGAGCCCCTCAGGGGGATGTGGAAGGAAAGCAGCATGTGGGCTCCAGCCTCCGTACCAGCAATAGGTACCTCAACCTTACAACACCATCCAGGGGTGAGAAGGGAGCATGCTGGGGACACTATATGTGTCCTCTTTTCTTCCATCCGAAATAGTCAGCAGCTACTGCTGACTAAAATCTGTGGAGCTATGCGTGGATGTCTGACCTCCTTCGCACACAAAGCTAAAACTGGAGAACCCGTGATACCACGGGGGGGTATAGCCAGAGGGGGAGGGGCCTTGCACTTTTAATGTAGTGCTTTGTGTGGCCTCCAGAGGGCAGTAGCTATACCCCAATCGTCTGGGTCTCCCAATAGAGCGCTGAAGAAAATTCCATCACCTGTGCAACATTAATGAAAGCCTGAAACCTGATTGAGGAAAACCTGAAAACATGATCTGTTGGTGGGTCTTGAGGACTGGAGTTGAGAAACACTGTGCTAGTGGTTTTGGGTCCTGACAGGTTCCCTTTACCCCATGTGAAATAATGAGAAATGACACAGGGAAAAAGTACTGAACACATGAAAAAGGTGTAAAAAGCCGTGGGAAGTCATGACACCAGCTGAAATCCATTAGTAATTCTAAAGCAATCCTGCCACTTAGTGAAAACCAATATCAGCCAGTTCAAATGATGGCCTGTAAAAAGGTGTCTTATTTAGAAGGTTGCATACAAGAAACATCTCATAATGAGTAAAACTAGTGAGCTGTCTCAACATTTGTGACGCCCTGGACTAGCCAGGTAGTCACAGACATAATATCACACCCCCCCCCCCCCCCTCTCCCCTGGACAGTTCATACCAGTCAAACAAAAACCCTTGTTGCCTCCCTCCAGGGTCTGATGTCCACACCAGGTGGGGCAGAGCCAGGCTGTTGGCCCCACCCACCGAGGAGTTTACAGGCCTGGAGGCGGGAAAAGTGACAGTTAGTTAGTGTTTGGAGGTGAAAGTGAGAGGTCGGACACTGTATCTGGGTAGGAGCCCAGGCACCATCAGCAAGGTTGGCAGACGGTGGTGGCCGTCTGCAGGAGTTCGTGGATCTCTGCGGAACCGTAAAACCGGGGTCGGGCGGTGGCCCGCCGGTACCGAACCGGAGAGTGGAGTGAAGCTAAGCACAAAGGCAGGGCCATCGGACCCCGACTAGGCTTGGAGCCGCCGATAAAGGTCAAATCCGAGAGTGACCGGAACCCCAGGGGTTTCCTAACACCCAAGACCCGACAAAAGTCAACAGTCCACATCGTGAGGATACACCGCCACAGGCTAGAGATCCAAGGGCCAGCTCCTGCGGGCAAAACGGGCTCCTTCGGTACCTATACGCTGGGGAGCGGACTACCGTTGGGAAACCATCGGAGTCAGAACAGTCTAACAAGGTGCAGGGAAAGACAGCCACCATCACCCTGTCTGGGGAGAGCACAAACATTGCAGCCGGCTGCGGGACCCGTCCATCCAGCCGCTTGGTTCACTAGAGACTCTGTGCATCTGTGTCTGAGTGAGTACAACAGTGCCATCCGGCACCGCGCTGCCCCTGCCCCTGCCACCCTGCATCCCAGCCATTCAGCCTCCCCGTACCACCACCGGGCCCCGGGATCACCAACCCCTACCCACGGAGGGGACAACATCCTAGCTGCTCCTTACCATCGCTCCCGGGATCCCCATCACCAGCAGCGGTGGTGCCCATTATCACCACGACCCGTGGGTGGCGTCATGAACTATCTCCCAAAACAAACCATCCCCTTTTCACTCGTGGGTGAGGAGCGCTGCTCGAGTCCCCGGGTCCGGCCAACCGCTCGAGCCACCGAGCGGCAGCAGAAGTCCCCGGACCCGAGCGTAGTGAGCGCGCCCCTCCGCCCGTGACACATTCATGAACTTATTCAGGCAAAACACACTGATGTCATTGGCTACAGAAGAATTTCTAAACTACTGAAGCTTCCAGCAAGCACTGTTAAAGCCATAATCCGTAAATCACCATAAACCGACCACAGCCAGGTGCTCCCCGTAAGGCCAGTTTCACATTTGCGTTTGACAGAAACGGAATTCAGCACAGATGCATTACAGTTCATTTATTTACAGTGGAAGCGTGACACCATGCTATTGTGTGCTTCATACACAACCGCATGTGTCCACATGGTGTCGCGCTTCCACTGTGAATAAATGAACTGTACTACTGCATCTGTGCTGGATTCAGTTTCCGTCAAAACGACGCAAATGTGAAACCGGCCTAAGATTTCAGACAGAAGAGTGAAAAAAAATTAATCAGAAGAGTTGTCCAAGAGCCAATGACCACCTGTGAAAAGCTACAAAAAGAATCAGCATGTACAATTGTTTCTAAGAAAACAAGCAATTCACTCAACTTCAATGGACTGTATGCACGCTCACTACCTGCTTGAATATGGTAAACAAAAAGCATGTTCAAGTGTTTTTAAAGTTTGCTCAACAATTAGAGAAGCCTGTGAAATACTGGGAGACTATAGTCTGGTCATATGAGACCAAAATTGAACTCTTTGGATGTCATAATACATACCATCTTTGGAGGTCAAAAGGTGAAAAACTGAAGTTTAGAGGTGGGAACATTCATGATGTGGGAAAAACTTCATGTAATTCAAAGAAGGATGAATGGACAAATGTACTGGGAACGAAGCTAGCTCTGGTCCCAGCGCATGCAGCAAGAGCACAGCTGTACATGAAAGCAGGCTCTGGCTGCAGCTGGCACAGGCACAGTTCCTGTGCACATGGCCTGCTGGTGATGTAACGGAATATTCAAATGTAGTAAACTACTTGCAATCTTGCCATGCAGTTATGTACTTATGTTTCTGTGCAAAGTGGTTAAGCTATGACTATAATGTACCTTTGATCACCTCTGACGAGCTATAATATTACTGTATTTTTGCAACCTAAATAGGAGAGACACTGACAGAGAGAACATAAAAGAAAAGGGAGAAAGAGCAAGTGAAAAAGATAAAGAGGATAGAAGATGGAGGAGGGACTGGAGCTCTTCCTTTAGCTCCTCCCTTCTGCCACCATCATAGAATCTCATCAGTACCAACTGCCATCTCCTATCAATAAATGGGAAAGTGATCACGGAATACAGATTTTACCTCACAATTGAGAATTTTGATAATGACAGATCAATTCCAGCAGAGAAAGAAGAAGCAAACGTGTCTGATAAGATATATTACAAAAAAAGAAGTTGCTTATTTATCTATTATTTATGCTTTATTTATTATCATGTGTACTATTGATTTATGAAAAAAAAAAATAATACAACGGTTACACTTTAAGCCAACTAGGGGCCTCTGGAGGAATATGCTAGATAGATGGCTAGTCTAAACTACCTTGATAACCAGCTTTTAGACACTTTACAACCTTTCAATGAGATAAAAAGCAACAAACATTTCCTAAAGGCTTTAGTGGCTGAATGTAAAGAGATGTCTTGCATACTACATTTCAAAGTGTAGAAATCCGCTTCTCTAGAACTGAGATTTGTACGTAGGGAAAGGAGAATCATCTCCTGGGTTCTATAGAATGTTGAGGCTACCTAGAAGAAGACAGGTTTTAGAACTACACGGTCATCCAAAAATATGGTAAATGGAGAAAATGCAGATGGGGTTAGTGAACTTCAGGCCCTATGGCTTGACTAGAACGCTACTAGAAGAGCAGTTTTAAAACATTAAATGGACCTAATGGAGGCCAACTCTAAAAGCTCGAAGAGAGCCTGGGCAAGTGCTATCAGAACTAGGTGTAGGGATCAAAAAGAAACTCTAGAGCGGGCTTTACACACATTGACATTGCTAGCAATGTCGCTGGTGAAAGCACCCGCTCCCGTCAGTTGTCACAGAGTCACAGGAAAAATCGCTGCCTGTAGCGCACAACATCGCTAATATCCGTCACACGTACTTACCTGCCTAGAGACGTTGCTGTGGCCGGCGAACCGCCTCCTTTCCAAGTGGGAGGTTCGTTCGGCGTCACAGCGGCGTCATTAAGCGGCCGCCCAATAGAAGCGGAGGGGCGGAGATGAGCGGGACGTAACACTCCGCCCACCTCCTTCCTTCCTCATTGCCGGCGGCTGCAGGTACGATGTAGTTCCTCGTTTCTGCGGTGTCACACATAGCGATGTGTGCTGCCGCAGGAACGACGAACAACCTGCGTCCTGCAACGTTAATCGGGATTAGAACGACCGGTCAACGAACAACAATTAGGTGAGTAATTTTGATTGTTTAACGATCGTTCGTACGTTTCACACGCAACAACGTCGCTAACGAGGCCGAATGTGCGTCACGAATTCCGTGACCCCCAACGCCATCCGTTAATGATGTCGTTGCGTGTAAAGTCCGCTTAGGTTTCAGAATTGGCCTACATCTCAAACCCCAGGAATTACCTGCCAAATATTTATGTAGAGTGCCTAACAGTGACACCTACACTTTAAGGAAACATGCACACGGTGAGTATCTGGCTACATTTCCACAATCAGTTGAGCTTTTGATGCAACAGAATTTCGCACCTTCTCCACACCTTAGATTACTTACACTTTTGTCATTGCATTTGTGTGCATTCTGAAGCTGCATTTTTATTGCGTTTTTAAAGCTGCGTCTTTTTGTCTCTGGTGTTTTGTTTTTGAAACTTCCTGGCAGTAATATAATTAGGTGCGGTTTACATATATTTCTGGTGCGTTTACGCTGCGTAAAAGCACCCAAATAAGTACGCATCTTACCTGTGGATTTTGCACCTCTTAAAGCCTGCTTTACACCATACGATCCAGCATACGATATCGTATGCAATCGTACCCGCTCCCATCGTATGTGCGGCACGTTCAATTTGTTGAACGTGTCGCACAAACGAATAACCCCCTGTCACACGTACTTACCCGTCCATACGACCTTTATGTGGGCGGCGAACATCCACTTCCTGGAGTGGGAGGGACGTTCGGCGTCACATCGACGTCACGCGGCAGCCGGCCAATAGAAGGAGGGGCGCAGATGAGCGGGACGTAAACATCCCGCCCACCTGCTTTCTTCCACATTGTGGAAGGACGCTGGTAAGATCTGCTTATCATTCCCGGGGTGTCACACACTGCGATGTGTGCTACCCCGGGTACGATGAACAACCTGACGTTCAATTTTTAGGAATTAAACGACGTGCATGCGATGAAAGTTTTCCGTTCAATTGCAATCGCACGTAGCTGTTACATGCTACAATGTAACTTACGATGCTGGATGTGCGTCACTTACGACGTGACCCCGCCGACACATCGTAAGATATATTGTAGCGTGTAAAGCGCCCTTAACACAAGTCTATGGGAAAAATCCACACAAAAAACAGTGTTCCAGCAAGAGAACATTTGCCGGCCCTTTAAATCCCAATGGGTGATGCGAGGATGCGCACGGAGCTTGCGTGTTCCTACTATGAGGTCCTCACACTGGCCTGCTCAGGGCTTACCTTGTGAGCGGGGTAAGCAGCGCAATATGCACTGTGCTCCACTCCCACAGAACAGGAGCAGCAGTTTTACCGGCCTTCCTGCTGTACATGCCTCCCGGACCTGTGAATATTCCCTCCCGCGAGTATTAAACAGTGTTCTATATATTTCTTTACTATGGGAAAATAAATCCTTTATAGAATGGTCGTGAAAGTGAGCAAACCCTAAGACCTACGGATATTGTCTGCAGACATTAGAAGACACCATGCACTGCTGTCTTTTGCAGGTTTTGGATTTATTACGTATCTCCCTGCTAGCCCCATGACCTAGATAAAACGTCCTGTTGCTATGTGGATACATTTACAATGCTGTACAGAGAATAACAATCAATGTGTCATGTTGGCCAATGTATTGTGAATGTAGTCAATATCTGTAGGAGTAGACAAGCTGCAAATAAGCAGCAGTATAACTTTCTGTGCTCTCACACCTCTTCAAGAACCTTCTCAACCGCATATTTGCTTTGGCGCAGCCTGTAAATTGTGTTCGGATGTTGAATCAGCATAAAAATCTGCACATTTAGTATTGTCTGACGGTTTCTAAAACAGATGTTTTTCAGGATCATATCTTGTTGCCTGGCAAATCGATGCATAAATTATCAATGAAAATAGACTCGACGGTGGTGGAGCTTCTGCATTTATCGATGTCTTGTACATTAATATGAAAGAACAACAAAGATCTTTAAATAGCAAATGGAAGCCGGAGTTTATAACAAATTACATAGAGAAAAAGGCAGTAGCTTCACAAACTGGTTTCCACAGCCGTCATTACATTTTATTGAGATTTTAATTCTGACATATCGAAGGAATTATTCATAGTCACATCCTAAATTTGGTGGCTTTAAAAAGGTTTTCAAGTATGCAAATTATGGGAAGTCTCTGGCAGATGTCTAGTTGGGTAATTACTGATTTATTTTCTTTGTTTTATGCTGTTCCATATGATTAGAAACAGCAGATTAGCTGCAGCGTTAAGAAGAGTATAACAGTCTGAAATTTACATATGTTACTATTTGCTGCTCTCTCTTTACCCTTAAGGGCTCATTCACATGACATTTCCGTCTGTCCTGGTCAGTTCCCGTTTTTTTTGTGGACCCATGGACAGGACCATCTTTTCAATGTCTTTTGTGTAGGATCGGATGGTACACGGTAGCCCTTCCACGTGCACCCGATCCTACAAAAGAAGCACATCGGATGCCGTATGTCCGTTCCGTTAATATGGAACATGTCCTATTCTGTTCCGTAATAACAGACTGTGACTCAATACAAGTCAATGGGCCCACAAAATCTCCAGAAGCCACACGGAAGTTAGTAAGGTTCATTGCCTGCAGTGATGAAGTCCTGCAGGCCTGACGTCAGCGCTTGTCACTGACTTCTATGCCCGCCGCGTCCTCTCGTGGGCAGCCTGAGACTGTGGCTAGCGGTGACGTCACGGGCCGCTCGCGAGAGGTGATGTGAGAACACAGCAGGCATAGAAGTCAGTGACCAGCGCTGACGTCAAGAGTGCAGCGGCTTCCATCACCGCAGGTAATGTACCTCGCTAACCTTCTGAAGTCAGCGCTGGTCATGCCCTGCAGTGACCTGGGCTGACCTATAGATGTTAGCTCAGGTCACTGAACTGCTCTCCCAGCCAAATGGGGAACATTCTGTTCTTCACTGATTGGATCATCGTGGGACCCCCTTATTGGATTACGCCGGACCTGGAATTGTTTTTTTCTTTTCAATAAATTGGTGAAAGAGGGAATGTGCTGTGGAGTTTTTTTTTCAAATAAAAATCTGTGGTCTATTTTTTTTTTTATTACTGACTGGGTTAGTAATGTCGGTATTTGATAGACGCTGTGACATTACTAACCCCAGCTTTTGATGCCAGGTGACATTACACAGCTGGTATCAACCCCACATATTACCCAGTTTGCCACTGCACCAGGGCATCAGGATGAGCTGGGGGAAAAACACCTCTGGGTCGGCTGCGGCCTGCCATTCTTAGGCTGGGGAGGGTCCAAGAACCGCGAACCTCCCTAGTCTGAGAATACCAGACGACAGTTGTCTGCTTTACCTTGTATGGTGATCCAATTTTTTGTTTTAAATTATTTAATTTAAAATAACAGTGGGGTGCCCTCTGTTTTGGATTACCAGCCAAGGTGCAGCTGCCAGCTATGGTCTGCAGCCGTCTGCTTTACCCAAGCTGGCTACAAAAAATAGGGGGGACCCCACGTCTTTTTTTTTTTTTAAATTACTTATTTTTTGGCTAAATACAAGGCTAGGCACCCTTTAGTACCACATGAAAGGCACTACAGGGTGCAAGATTACAAAATGCAGGCACATTATATATGTCTTTCTCATCTATTATCTATCCCTCTATTCATTCATCCTTCTATCTAGCCAGCTATTTATCTATCTAGCTACTTCGGTGTTTTGCGGTCCGCAAGAAAAACGAAAGGCACACGGCCCGTATACGGAACGGAATGGATGTCACACGGATGCATCCGTGAAAAACCAGGACCGTTTTATGCAAAAAACCGGACAGTCGTGTGAATGTAGCCTAAGCTTTATACTGCTGGTGTTTGTAAATATTGGCTACTGAATATAAGCACAGTCCTTATAAAAAGCAAGCAGAACCACGTCCTCCAACATAAAGAGGTACACCTTCACATTGGCTGTTGGGCTCACATAAAACTGTCCTTTTTATATGCTAAGCATCTCAATTTTTATGTTTTCTCTTATCTGTAAAGCATCTTCATATTCCTATATTCATTGTTAAAGGGAACCTGTCAGGTGCAATATGCATCCAGAACAACGAGCAGTTCTGGGTGTTCATTGCTAATCCCTTACTAACTGTCCCAGCATCTAGTGGCATAGCTAAAGGGATCTTTAGAAAAAGTATTTCTAAAGATCACATGATATGCTAATGAAGTCAGTGACTAGTCACAAGGGCGTTAGTTCCCTTGGCTACTCGCCCCCTTAGCATTTAAGCACGCCCCTGTGGGTGTGCCAACATGCTAATGAAAAAACGGGTTTGATGTCAAGAAGATAAAAGTAATCTTTTTTATTTTAGCCAATCCAACGCGTTTCAGAGACAAGGACCGTCTCCTTCAGGGAAAAAAAGAAATCCTTTTCCCTGAAGAAGAAGACGGTCCTTGTCTCTGAAACGCGTTGGATTGGTTAAAATAAAAAAAGATTACTTTTATCTTCTTGACATCAGTGGTTTTTTAGCGCGGCATAAAACCCGTTTTTCCCATATATTTTCTACCACATTCTGCACGGGGCCGCTGCTTAGACCACGCGGACACTCACATGCTTGCTAAGGAGTTGTGACTGACACAACCCGACCAGGTGAGTGTACCTCTCTTTACTCCTAACGTTTAATACCGGGTAAGACCCTATTGCGTCTTCTGTCTCCCCATCTTTAACATGCTAATCAATGCACAGCATCAGAGGATGGTCACGCTCACCTCTGCTGCCATCGCTTCCAACTCCTGGATTTCGGCTCAGTGCGTATGATCACAGACTTTCAGTCATGCGCACTATGAGACCGGGTGTATGCGTCCTGGCTTCAAACTCATGTAGTGCACATGACCAAAAGTCCAGGATCATGCACACTTAGCCGAAGTCCAGCGTCTGACGCGATGGTAACAGAGGTGATGGCAACTATCCCCTGACACTGCGCATTCATTAGCATGTAAGCATTCTCCTGTGGGTATGCTAACGGGGGGGGGGCGACTAGCCAAGGGAACTAACGCCCTTGCGACTAGTCTCTGGCCTCATTAACATATTATAAAAAGAGTCTTTAGAAATACTTTTTCTAAAGATCTCTTTATCTATGCCACTAGATACAGTGACGATTAAGCAGGGATTAGAATATGCACCCAGAACTGCTTGTGGTCCTGGGTGCATATTGCCCCTGACAGGTTCCCTTTAACATATCTAAGCATTTTAGAGTGCAACTGCCTCTTTTTGTTATAAGATATCTGATGTACAGTTTGCACCTGTTCACACTTGCATGTTAGGAAATACCATCAGTCTTTTCATTTAAAAGAAACTTTGGTCATATAGATCTGAACAGGAGCGCCACGATCTGACATTACAAAAAGCAGTTGACAAGGTATCTAGCTATATACGGTAACTGCTTTTAAAATTATTCACTTGGGAAGAACTCCCTAATCAGCGAGTCATCCTAAATTAATAATTGCACCCAAGTCTCTACCTTGCAATTAATATTTGATGCTCTGCACTGATGAAAAAGACCTTTATGTCAGCTACTTTGGCTAGATTTACTTTAGAAATCTCTAAATGCTTTCTACATCAATTTTCAGTATGTCTTGCAACTTCTAAAGCACTAATCCAATGCGGTTTCCTATAAAATTAAATGGTCACTGTTGTTTCAACATACTTTGCATAAATCAACGATACTAGCGTAAACTAGAACAAGAAGAATTAAAATCAACCACTGCGCCTAAAAACAGTTAAAAAAAATCGTGTAAAAAACACGTGTAGGAGACTTATTCAAAAAATATCAAATTTATTAATATCAATATAGCCAAAATAAAATCATTACACATACAAACAAGTTTGAGGTAAGTGGATTCTATATTCACCCACCCATCAAAGAACCACCCAGGTCAGCCCATCATAGTATAGAGACCATGGATAAATAGCAAGTGCAATACTGCTGATAACACATAGTGTGAACAAATAATCACATCAGACAGTCATCTTATATGAACTTACCCATGGTGTGAAAAAAGTAGGCCAGACAGGGGTGGCACAGAGGTGGACAGGCAAATACCCTTCAACCCGGACGCGCGTGTCGCCAAAGCTTCATCAGCGGGGTGCAGGCGAATGGAAAATAACACAATACGCTCCTCATTTATAGCCGTGACTGCCCTGATTATAGGTGCCATTCCTCATGTGTGTGGACCGCCGATGACAGAGCGCATGCGCGCAGGACGGGGCACCCGGAAGCAGCGTCACCGCACGGCAGCACTCATCCCCGACGCGCACGTCAGAGGGAATCCCCTCAGTGACGTCACCAGACATGCGCATCGGGAATAATGAGGCCGCCGCGCGGCGACATCCGGGAGCCGCGTCCCGCGCGCACGCGCAGCAGCAGCGCCCACACTCGGGGGATGGTTAGTGACGTAACCAATAGCGGGTAAATACAAAGGATCTGACTTATAGAAACATGACAGGGGGATGAATGCCAACAGCAGTTTAGAAAGATAGACAGAAAGAAAAAGGGGAAAAGACAGAAAACATACAAGGGCAGAGCAGTACATACATTAGGTATAAAGATATTCCATCAATACGAATTGCCGTCATATTATACATCCCTAATGTCTCCCTGTTATATAAATGGATTGCAATCCATATACAAATGTGTCATACATGATTAACCAGCAGTTTACATATCATTGCATGAAGAAATAAACAAAACATCAACAGCAAGCCACGTGATTATATCCACTCTGAAATTCATGCCAGATGTTTGCTGCTGCGTGTATACACATCAAGGTTCCACAATGGAATGGCAATTTATAATGTAGTTAAGATGGTCCATCCATCCTTCCCGTCAGTTAGTCAATTTCCTTATTTATCATCCAATCATCCAGGGTAGCAATGAGGAGAATGTAAGAGGAATTTACTGTTAAAATAATACATAAGGACAACACAAATTAAAATAGAGTCAAGGAAAATACATTGCATAAAGATAGATCCCATATATCATAGTCAGTTACAACAGAGATTTTACTTATACAGACATCTCCATGATAAAAAAACCCTAAATATTTCTACATGCAGAAAACATGTCTAGAGGGCAATCAGGAGGGGCAACCCATGGCTGAAAGCTTATAAAAAGGAGGAGAAACTTAGTTTCTCATTAAGCCCCATAGGGGCCATAGTGCCTAGAGTAACAATCCAACGGCACTCCATTTGGGCCAGCCGCTTTTTTAGATCGCCCCCTCTAATGCCGCAATGTAGAATATCAATCCCTCTAACCTTTAACTCTGAGGGGTCGCAATTATGGTGAACATGGAAATGTCGTGGAAGGGTTCTAAGAAGTGATAGATCTAAACACTGTTTTGAATTCAAAATGTCACGAACGTGCTCTCTAATTCTTATCCGCAGCTGTCGTGATGTAAGTCCAACATATAGCTTTTGGCACGGACACGTTGCCAGGTAGATAACGTATGTGCTGTTACAGGAGATACGTTTTAAGATTTTAAATGTTTTTTTACCATTAGCAGAGCAGAAATCAAGACCCCTAATGATATTTCTCTCTCTACAGGCCAGGCAATCCCCGCATGGAAAACAGCCACCTTCTCTCCTCGAAAGTCCCTCAGAGATACCGAAAAGATTACCTGGCTTAGCCACAGTGTGGGCGCTGCTGCTGCGCGTGCGCGCGGGACGCGGCTCCCGGATGTCGCCGCGCGGCGGCCTCATTATTCCCGATGCGCATGTCTGGTGACGTCACTGAGGGGATTCCCTCTGACGTGCGCGTCGGGGATGAGTGCTGCCGTGCGGTGACGCTGCTTCCGGGTGCCCCGTCCTGCGCGCATGCGCTCTGTCATCGGCGGTCCACACACATGAGGAATGGCACCTATAATCAGGGCAGTCACGGCTATAAATGAGGAGCGTATTGTGTTATTTTCCATTCGCCTGCACCCCGCTGATGAAGCTTTGGCGACACGCGCGTCCGGGTTGAAGGGTATTTGCCTGTCCACCTCTGTGCCACCCCTGTCTGGCCTACTTTTTTCACACCATGGGTAAGTTCATATAAGATGACTGTCTGATGTGATTATTTGTTCACACTATGTGTTATCAGCAGTATTGCACTTGCTATTTATCCATGGTCTCTATACTATGATGGGCTGACCTGGGTGGTTCTTTGATGGGTGGGTGAATATAGAATCCACTTACCTCAAACTTGTTTGTATGTGTAATGATTTTATTTTGGCTATATTGATATTAATAAATTTGATATTTTTTGAATAAGTCTCCTACACGTGTTTTTTACACGATTTTTTTGAATTGAACTTGGAGTATATTCTATGACATCCTTATGATTGGGGTCTTATATTTAATCCACTAGGATGAAATTATATCATGAGATTTTCCCCTACTCGTCTATGCTATATTTTGTAGCCTAAAAACAGTTAGTATCATCCCTAAGATCATATATACAAAACAAATAGGCAAAATGCATCAGGTTGCTGCTCAAGCAAAGTGGTAGCAGTACAAAATAGCTACGTATATGCTAATCAATTTTAGTAGAAGAAAAAAATGTGAATAATAGAAGGTAAAAATGGAGTATAAATAGCTCTGGGCTGAACTATAGCACATATTTGCAGATAGTGGTGGTAATATAGTAATTACAAATGTAAGAAAAAAAGGCTGGTGGTTGAAGGCAGCAATCTACCAGGAGCAAGAACGGACCGTCGTGGTGATACAACACATGATATACATTGATGGGCCTATTTGATATAAGCTAATATATGATAATTTATTGAGAAAAAGTGAAAAAGAGAACAAAAATAAAAAAACGCTTATATCACAATCAAGAGCCAGCAGGTTTTTCCAAAACCACTAATACTGGATGTCTAAACCATACATAAGGATCTCAATAAAAAAAAGATACACTAAAATGCATATACTTCTGATTATAGTACTGCTAAGGGAGTAATGTATCTAACACACCATTGAAAGGATAGCATAAAAAAGATCCACTCCTGGAAGTGTGCAGTGAATAAAAGGAATGAATCTCCAAAGCATCAAAAACAGTATATAGTTTCCAAAAAGGGTCAATGTGATCCCTCAAAAGAGCAATATACACAATCTGCATGCAGCAAAGAGAACCAGGGGTCTCCATAATGTGTGTCTGCTATTAAAGAGAATGAATATTCATTGCTACCCAACACCTATAATCCAATGGGGAGCAGTGAATATTTCAGACGCCGACTTCTACATGCAACTGGGGGCATGGCATCAGAAGAGGAAACCGCACAATAGGGCAGTGAAGGGATGGCAAGTATAATAGTTTTTGTTTATTTTTTCATGTGTGCAGCATGATGGGAGACCGAACAGGACGACGGACATATATATATTACACACACACACACACACCATAATGGGCCTAAGATGAGGGCTATAACTACCAGGATAGGGACATATATACAGTTAGGTCCAGAAATATTTGGACAGTGACACAATTTTCGCGAGTTGGGCTCTGCATGCCACCACATTGGATTTGAAATGAAACCTCTACAACAGAATTCAAGTGCAGATTGTAACGTTTAATTTGAAGGTTTGAACAAAATTATCTGATAGAAATTGTAGGAATTGTACACATTTCTTTACAAACACTCCACATTTTAGGAGGTCAAAAGTAATTGGACAAATAAACCAAACCCAAACAAAATATTTTTATTTTCAATATTTTGTTGCGAATCCTTTGGAGGCAATCACTGCCTTAAGTCTGGAACCCATGGACATCACCAAACGCTGGGTTTCCTCCTTCTTAATGCTTTGCCAGGCCTTTACAGCCGCAGCCTTCAGGTCTTGCTTGTTTGTGGGTCTTTCCGTCTTAAGTCTGGATTTGAGCAAGTGAAATGCATGCTCAATTGGGTTAAGATCTGGTGATTGACTTGGCCATTGCAGAATGTTCCACTTTTTAGCACTCATGAACTCCTGGGTAGCTTTGGCTGTATGCTTGGGGTCATTGTCCATCTGTACTATGAAGCGCCGTCCGATCAACTTTGCGGCATTTGGCTGAATCTGGGCTGAAAGTATATCCCGGTACACTTCAGAATTCATCCGGCTACTCTTGTCTGCTGTTATGTCATCAATAAACACAAGTGACCCAGTGCCATTGAAAGCCATGCATGCCCATGCCATCACGTTGCCTCCACCATGTTTTACAGAGGATGTGGTGTGCCTTGGATCATGTGCCGTTCCCTTTCTTCTCCAAACTTTTTTCTTCCCATCATTCTGGTACAGGTTGATCTTTGTCTCATCTGTCCATAGAATACTTTTCCAGAACTGAGCTGGCTTCATGAGGTGTTTTTCAGCAAATTTAACTCTGGCCTGTCTATTTTTGGAATTGATGAATGGTTTGCATCTAGATGTGAACCCTTTGTATTTACTTTCATGGAGTCTTCTCTTTACTGTTGACTTAGAGACAGATACACCTACTTCACTGAGAGTGTTCTGGACTTCAGTTGATGTTGTGAACGGGTTCTTCTTCACCAAAGAAAGTATGCGGCGATCATCCACCACTGTTGTCATCCGTGGACGCCCAGGCCTTTTTGAGTTCCCAAGCTCACCAGTCAATTCCTTTTTTCTCAGAATGTACCCGACTGTTGATTTTGCTACTCCAAGCATGTCTGCTATCTCTCTGATGGATTTTTTCTTTTTTTTCAGCCTCAGGATGTTCTGCTTCACCTCAATTGAGAGTTACTTAGACAGCATGTTGTCTGGTCACAGCAACAGCTTCCAAATGCAAAACCACACACCTGTAATCAACCCCAGACCTTTTAACTACTTCATTGATTACAGGTTAACGAGGGAGACGCCTTCAGAGTTAATTGCAGCCCTTAGAGTCCCTTGTCCAATTACTTTTGGTCCCTTGAAAAAGAGGAGGCTATGCATTACAGAGCTATGATTCCTAAACCCTTTCTCCGATTTGGATGTGAAAACTCTCATATTGCAGCTGGGAGTGTGCACTTTCAGCCCATATTATATAATTGTATTTCTGAACATGTTTTTGTAAACAGCTAAAATAACAAAACTTGTGTCACTGTCCAAATATTTCTGGCCCTGACTGTACGTACCTGAATGAGGCCATATGAACATTGATGAGCCGTGGATGGGGGTGTAAAAGTTTGGACACCCATGGTCAAAATTACTGTTAGGCTAAGTGCACACGTCTGCATTCTGCCGTGACAAATATTCCGCAGCGTTTTGTCATTGCATGTGTGTTTCAAAACGCAGCCGAAAAGCTGCGTTTTGGATGTATTTTGAGTGCAGAATGGATGCAGAATTCATGCGTTCTGGATGCTTGCTCTGCCAAAGACAGAATGGGAAAAGCATCCAAAACGCACAAAAGAAATGACATGTTGCTTTTTAAAATGCAGCAATTACGACACAAATTTCAGCATGCAAATAGCTGCGTTCTAAAACGCAACGTGCGCATGGAATTTGCACAAGTTACATAGACTTTGCTGGGGACGCAGAAAGCATGCGTTTATGCTGCAGTGCTAGACGCAGTGTAAATGCATGCAATACGCACACGTGCGCACACAGCCTTATTGTGAACAATTAAGAAAGTTAAAGATGAAATTTCCTTTGTACTTTAGGCAAAAAACAAAAACGAATTTAATATTTTACATTTGAAAAATTACAAAAAAGGAAAGTGGCTGATGCAAAAGTTTGGGCACCTTTTAAGATTTGTGTGCTCCGATAACTTTGAACAAGGTTTCAAACCTTAATTAGCCTGTTGGGGTTATGGCTTGTTCACCATCATCAATAGGAGAGGCCAGATGATGCAAATTTCACAGCTTTAGAAAAACCCAGCCTCCTCTAACCTTGTCCCTACAAACAGCAGCCATGGCTTCTTCTAAGTAGCTGCCTAGCACTCTGAAAATGAATGGTGGAGGTCCACAAAGCAGGAGAAGGCTATGAAAAGATAGCAAAGCATTTTCAAGTTTCCATTTCGCAGTTTGAAATGTAATTAAGAAATGGCAGTTAACAGGAACAGTGGGAGGTAAAGAACGTTTGGAAGCCAAAAGAACATCTAAACAAGCCTAATGCATTTTGGAAAGAAATCCTGTGGACCGATTAGGTTAAAATAGAATGCTTTGGCCACAATTATCAAAAGGTATGTGTGGAGAAAAAAAGGGCACAGAATTTCAGGGAAAGAACATATCATCGACCATTAAGCATGGGGGTGGATCAAGCATGCTTTAGGGTTGTGTTGCAGCCAGTGACACAGGGAAAATTTAACAGGTAGAGGGAAGAATGGATTCAATGAAATTTCAATAAAATCTTAATGCAAACATAACACCACCTGTAAAAAAGCTGAGGTTGAAAAGCGGATGGTTTCTACAAATGGATAATGATCCTAAACTAAACAAACATTCTAACATGCTGTAAATAAGCCCAGGCTGCTGTGCAGAACATAAAAAACACTTTATAATACTCACCTAGAAGGTCGCTCCGGTGGATACAAGAGCCCAGTGGTGGTAGCCGCAGCTTATAGGCCAAAAAAGTGGTGACCGGCTCCCTTTAAAGTGTACACATACCCTTAACATATACTAAATTTTATGCGCACTGGGATTTAACCTGCAATAAAACCTGAGCAATGAAGTGAAGAAACTGATCCCCTTAAAGATTGTATATTTTTAATGCAGCCTATATGAAATGAAACACATGGTGTGAATGTGACAAGGTGTAATAACGGTGATCAAGCACTAATTGCCCCATACATAATAGTGAGCCATCAAATGAAAAATGTTAGTTATTACTTAGAGAAGTTTGGTTAATTTATTTCAGAAATTAGCCTTCTAGGTATAGTGTGTAAAAAAAAAACAAAAAAAAAAAAATAAAAAACAGTTTTAGTGGAGCATAGATTTCAGGCTATGAAGATACTTCTCTATTACTTGGATCTTTGAAAACAAAATGATGGGAAACTTTGCAACCTGTTCTGATCCAGCCTCCACATTTAGAGGTCAGTATAGGAGTTGTGATGGCGATCCGGAACACCTCATCATAGGGACTGAATTAGAGTACACTATAAATTATATGTATAAAGAGTTAAGCAAGCTTTACACGCTACAACAAATCTAACGATGTGTCGGCGGGGCCACATCGTAAGTGACACACATCCGGCATCGTTAGTGTTGTTGTAGCATGTGACAGCTACGTGCGATTGCGATTGAACGTAAAACCGTTCATCGCATACACGTCTTTCATTTCCTTAAAATTGCACGTCGGGTTGATCAATGTTCCCGAGGTACCACACATCGCAGTGTGTGACACCCCGGGAACTATGAACAGATCTTACCTGTGTCCCGCGGCTCCCGCCGGCAATGCGGAAGGAAGCAGGTGGGCGGGATGTTTACATCCCGCTCATCTCCGCCCCTCCGCTTCTATTGGCCGGCTGCCACGTGACGTCGCTGTGACGCCGAACGTGCCTCCCATTCCAGGAAATGGATGTTCACCGCCCACATCGAGGTCGTATAGAAGGGTAAGTACGTGTGACGGCAAATTATCGTTTGTGCGACACGGTCAACAAATTGAACGTGCCGCACATACGATGGGGGCGGGTACGATCGCATACGATATCGTATGCGAAATTGTAAGGTGTAAAGCAGGCTTTAGGGCCAGAAATATTTGGACAGTGTGACCGATTCTTTGTGATTTAGTCTTTGCATCCCACTATTGTTTCAGGTTTCATTTTAAACAAATGTTTAGGAATTGCAACCATGTTTCTACAAAACCCCCTTAATTTCAGGGGATAAAAGTAATCGTTGATCGGTGTAACGGGTTCAGCACCCAGACTTGACCTGAACCCCATTGGAAGTCACTGATTGGACAGTTCGGCTCTCTGCCCACATACAGCCATAAACAGATCACTGGGCTGAGTACAGAGTGTACCCGAGCACAGCGATGCTCGCTCAAGTGGATTGCATATGTAAAACAGCCAAACTAGAATACTGATTTTTTTTCTTTTGTTAAGTCTGTGTTCAGTACGAATACCGAACTTTACTGTTTGGAGAATGTCTGTCTAGAGATGAGCGGACAGAAACGCTTGGTTTTCTCCTTGGTGATTCTTTACCTCACCTTTACTGGAGCGGAGTTTAGTTGTTGCTGGTTTGTGGGACTTTCTACATTAAGTTTTGCCTTAAGCATGTGAATTGCGGCTCGATGTGGTTGAGATCTGGTGATTGACTCAGTCATTGCAGAATATTCCACTTCTGTGCTTTCATCTCCTGGGTGGCTTTCTCGGTATGTTTTAGGTCATTGTCCAACTGTACTGTGAAGCGCCATGCAATCAACTTTGCTATATTTGACTGAATCTGAGCAGAAAATATTGTCCTGTACACTTCAGAATTCATCAGTCTGCTTCTGTCTTCAGTCACTTCATCAATTAACGCTAGTAACCCAAGGCCACTGAAAGCCATGCATGCCCAGCCATCACACTGCGTGCACCATCTGTTAAAGAGGATGTGGTGTGCTTTGGATCATGAGCCATTCCAAGCCTTCCCCATACTTTCTTCTTCTGACCAAAGCACGTTCTTCTCTGGTGCACCGAACCCATCTACTTCCTGAGCGGTATGATGGCTGGACATTCCCATCTTGCTTGTACAGATGAACGAGGCACCTTCAGGTATCTGGAAATTGCACCCAAGAATGAACCAGACTTGTGCAAGTCCACAATTCTCTTCCTGAGATCTTGGCTGATTTATTTTGACTTTCCCATGATGCTACACAAAGAAACAGTGTGTTTCAGGTGTGCATTAAAATACATCCACAGGTGTCTCTCTAATTAACTCAGATGTTGCCAATAAACCTATCAGAAGCTTCCAAAGACATGATATCATCCTATGAGCTGTCCCATATTGTTTAAAGACTTAGTACACTTAAGCGGGCTTTACACGCTACGATTTCGCTACAGCGATCTCGTTGGGGTCATGGATTTTGTGACGCACATCTGGCCGCTGTAGAGATCTCGTTGTGTGTGACTCCTAGGAGCGATTTTGGATTGTTGCAAAAACGTCCAAAATTGCTCCTCGTTGACATGGGGGTCCTCTCCCAATTATCGCTGCTGTCGCTTGGGTGAAGTTGATACTCGTGGGTGGGCAGGATGTTCGTCCCTCTCATCTCCGCCCCTCCGCTTTGATTGGACAGACGCTTCGTGACGTCGCTGGTTTGCCGGTCACAGCGAAATCGCCGAACAGGTAAGTACGTGAGACGCTGCCGTAGCGATAATGTTCGCTACGGCAGTGATCTTCACATATCGGCATAACGATAGGGGCGGGTGCTATAACGCTCGCCATCGCTAGCATCGGCTAGTGATGTCGCAGCGTGTAAAGCCACCCTTCGTGTATGTAAATGTTGGACTTTGCAGAAAGTAATAATGCCTTAGAACATTCTCTCATAGTGAGAAAAACATGCAGCTGTGTCTTTTTAGATAGTGTATGTAAACTTCTGGTTTCAACTGTATGTCCTTAGCAAATCATTACAACTCTGCTTTTACTTTCACTTGACCAGAATCTGATGAAAAGCTGATGATTTCCTCTTTTCTGGGATATATCAACTGTGAGCAGAGACCTGATGCTATAAAAGATCTTAACAGAAAAGTGCATCCTTGTGATCAGATCTGGGCTGTCTTTCTTTATGTCAGAATCAAATTATCTATTCTACTCATAAATTCACCAAAAGAGAATCACAAATATAATGAATTCAAAAATGGGCAGAAAATAAAAACTTAAAAAAACTTAACCCAGGCAATTTTGTTTTACCTTACCTCACCCCACCCGAGAGGCTACATGTAACTTCATACTAATATTTATCAGACGTAATAAAATGCTTGTATTACAGATCCAGGGAAAGGAGGAGGATACAGCTACTTTTAATTGGTTAATCAATAAGAAGAAAAAGTATTGATCTACAAAAGAAGGAAAAAGCTGCCTTTTTAAAAGTCTGACACTACATACTATATACCAATAGAGCAACTGAGGGTGAATCCCATCATATTCTTCTCGGTGTGCCTCCTCCTCTTCCTGCTACTCTGTAATAAAGTTATCGATCGTACATCACCTTTTTTATATAACTAAACCCTGCAGTCCCCCCCCCCCAACATACAAGCACAGGTATCTCCAAGCTAACAGGCAGGACGTCTCACGCAGCTAACCCCCCCCACACACACCCCGACTTCAGTACCTTTCTTAAATAGCCAAAGCCACTTTCACTAAATTAGGCAGGGTTTCTTAATTGTACATATTGGAGAGAGATTTAATATTTTAATCTCTCTTTAAAATAATAAAGATTGCCTTCAGGAGGGGACAGGTTTTCTATAAGTGTATAGACAAGGGGCACAAATGCATTAGATTGTTCAGAAAGAAAAATCAGCAAACACTGAGCAAAGATATTTGTTGAATTGTCTTTAATTAATTTTCAGCTTTGCCCAACTCCTGGTCATCTAATGTGTAACGGAGACCTGGAGAGGTGTACAAGCCACAGTGTCTTGCACCCACTGTGAAATTTGGTGGAGGATCGGTGATGATCTGGGGATGCTTCAGCAAGGCTGGAATTGGGCAGATTAAACTTTGTGAAGGACATATGACTCAAGCCGCATACAAGGTTATCATGGAAAAACAGTTGCTTCCTTCTGCTCAGGCAATGTTCCCCAACTCTGAGGACTGGTTTTTCCAGCAGGACAATGCGCCATGCCACACAGCTAGGTCAATCAATGTGTGGATGAAGGACCACCACATCAAAACCCTGTCATGGCCAGTCGAATCTCCAGACCTGAACCCCATTAAAAACCTCTAAAATGTAATCAAGAGGAAGATGGGTAGTCACAAGCCATCAAACAAAGAAGAACTGCTTACATTTTTGCATCAGGAGTGGAATAAGGTCACCCAAAAGCAGTGTGACAGCCTGGTGGAAAGCATGCCAAGACGCATGAAAGCTGTGACTAAAAATCATGGTTATTCCACAAAATACTGATTTCTAAACTCTTCCTGAGGTAAAACATTAGTATTGTTGTTTCTAAATGATTAAGAACTTGTTTTCTTTGCATTATTTGAGGTCTGAAAGGAATGCATTTTTTTGTTATTTTGACCATTTCTCATTTTCAGAAAATAAATACGGTACATTTATTGCTTGGAAATTCGGAGACGTCAGTAACTTATAGAATAAAAGAACAATTTACACTTTACTCAAAAATATACCTATAAGAGAGAAAATCAGAAAAACTGAAAATTTGGAAGTGGTGTCTTCATTTTTGCCAGAGCTGTATATAAAATGATATACCGTATTTTTCGTTTTATAAGACACACTTTTGTTCCCCCAAAATTTTGGGGAAAGTAGGGGGTGCGTCTTATAAACCGAATATACGGATTATATACTGCAGGGTCCAGGGGAGGTGGGGGCCGATATGGAGCGGTGCTGGGGGGGCTGGTGGAGGCTGGTAGAGGCTTGTGAAGCTGCGGGCGGCAGCGTTTGATCTCCTGCACCCGCTCATATAATATGCACAGCCGCTGTCCACCACTGTGGTGCTGAAACTGCACCGCGGCGATGGGCTGGGGGAGCTGCGCATATTATAATATTATATGTGCCTGTACTCCCCTTTGATCACACATGCCCCCCCTGTGTTAGCTATGGCCCCCATGCTGCTGCCCATAGTAAAATAATAAACTCTTTACTCACCTCCTCCAGCGTCTGCCCGGTCTCCCTCCTGCTGCTGTGATCAGGAACGCAGAGATGTCACACTGCTGTGCCGATCACATGACCGGGACCCTGAACCAGGAAATGCAGGAGGCCAGAGCTCAACCTCGAGGAGGGGTACACGAGGGAGCACAGTGCTGGAGAACCAGGAAATGCAGGAGGCGGAGCTCAACCCCGAGGAGGGGTACACAAGGGAGCACAGTGCTGGAGAACCAGGAAATGCAGGAGGCGGAGCTCAACCCCGAGGAGGGGTACACAAGGGAGCACAGTGCTGGAGAACCAGGAAATGCAGGAGGCCGGAGCTCAACCCCGAGGAGGGGTACACAAGCACAGTGCTGAGAAGGTAAGGAAAGAGTTTATTTTACTAAAAGCAGCAGCATGGGGCAGTGTGTGCCAGCCACAGGGGGCAGCGTGTGTGCCAGCCACAGGGGGTAGCGTGTGTGTGCCAGCCATAGGGGACATGTTGCATCACTGGGGGACGTGTGCCAGCACAAGGGGCTATATTCAATATAAGGTGGCCATATCCAGATTAAGGGGGCTAATTTTAGGATGGGGGGCTATGAGGGACATATACTCTATATGATTTGTTAGACGGACACTGGCATTATAAGACGGACCCCATTTATTAAAAAAAATTCTCTATTCCTCCACCAAATTTGGGGGTGCGTCTTATAATCCGGTGCGTCTTATGAAGCGAAAAATACGGTAAATATTCTAAAATCCTTTTATATAGTAACTACACTGCCCCCCCCCCATAAAATCAGTAGTACCAGTGAAGATGAGAAACGTTGAAATACTGTTATCAGAGAGATCTGCTTCTCTCTCCACTTGTCACTTTGTCTCCAGCGCTGATCATTCACTTTAAACCTAAGACACAAGGCGAGAATAACAGTGGAGTGCGATATAAAAAAATCGGACCAATCGGACCGAGGAAACAATCGCAGCATGCTGCGATTGTAATGCGAGTCTTGTTTCTCTCGCACCCATTCAAGTCTATGGGGCGAGAGAAAAATTGCACTGCACTCGCGGTACACCGGTGTACTGTGAGTGCAGAGCGAGAATAGCAATAGCCAGGTACGGAGGAGAGAGGGAGATAAATCCCTCACACCCCTCCCAGTGCCGGCCCGCCCCCCGCAGCTGAGGTCCGCTCGCCGAACGGGCCTCAGTCGTAGGGACACTCGCATGACACTTGGCTCTGCTGTACTGCCAGCGTGAGCCCAGTGTCATGCGAGGGGATGGCAGTAATACCCGTGTGGCCCCGGCCTTAAAAAGACCCTAATGTGCACACGTTAAGTATTTGCTGCAGTCATTTCTGAACCAAAAATTTGTCTTTTCTTGGAAGAAAAAATGCTGCATAAAATATGCACTTTATGTGAATGGGTGAAAAAAAAAAAAAAAAAACAAACAACCTGAAAGAATTGATATTGTGAAGATATGAAACTGCTTCAAATCTGCAAGATAAAAGCGGAATGCGCAGAACATTTCAGAAATCTCATACACTTTGTTGGTTCAGTAAAAACAAATTTTAGACACACAATTTTTTCTAAATATCACCCATCTGGAAATGCCAAGTCTTATTACATAAAAAGGCAACCCTAGACTAATTATAGCTATTCATAAAATGTTCAAAGGCCTCCCCCCAAAAAAAGTCTTTTATGATCTTACGAAGGACACAAAGGTGAAAAATAAATCAAAATAAAGAAGTAAATGCTACCCAGACCAATAAAACAAACATAAAAAAAAAAAAAAAAACTTCTGCCGATCTGACCACTATATAGAAAGAAATGTAACATAAGCTCATACTAACACGGTACCAAAACCTTTTCACCTATAAGCTCATAGAGCATAGATATAAACCTCGTCACTCAGATGATGTGAAAGAAAGAAGAATTTTATTCAAATGATCCAATAGATCTGGAATAATTAACGTTTCGGTCCTATATCTGGACCTTCATCAGGAGGAGGCAGAGTGTTTGGAGTGACGTGACATGGCAGTAGCGCTGTGGAAAGTATGACATTGTCATTGTATGCAGTGCACTTATGCATACTGCAACTGATATCACACTTTCCACAGCGCTACTGCCATGTCACTTCACTCCAAACAATCTGCCTCCTCCTGATGAAGGTCCAGATATAAGATCGAAACATTAATTATTTCAGATCTATTGGATAGTTTGAATAAAATTCTTCTCCACATCTTGCAACGTTTTACACCTATTTACAATTACACTGGCACCTTCCCCCATTTTTTTCAGAGTCAAATATCATTGATTACTATAAGCTCATACGGTAAAGAAGGACAGTGAAAATACGCAGTCAAAAACTCACCAAAAACACATTACTGGAACTTAACCCAATACCTCATTCATGTTGCCATGTACGTGTTCTGTTTCACAGATAGAAGGTGTACACAATCTGTACTTCTAGTCAAATGTCCAGGTTTTTTCATGGACTGTGTGTATGCAAAAAATCATGGAGACATGTCCGTTATTTTTTCTGGCACTGTGGGTCCGTGAAAAACACACAGCACACGAATGTTATCAGTCAGGTGTCAGTGTTTAACATTGCAGAGGGCAGGTGAAGCTTCATTTAGTGAAAACACTGATGACACAAGGTAGATTATGTTTTTGGGGAATACATGAAAAACACTAACATCTGAATGATGCCTTCGGTTTTGTTCACATTTCTGTTTTTGCAGTTTTTTTTTATACAACTTAAAAGCTGCTTTCTACAGAACCAGGAAAAGCTATGAGATTTTCAGAAACAGAGCTCTTTTTACTATTACAGAATTGGAAAACTGCTGCGTTTTTGAAAACTGAAGCATGTCAATTCTTTCAGCGTTTTTTGCAGTGTTCTTTTCACCAATAGAAAGCAATAAGCAAGTGCCAAAACGAAGAAAAAAATGCCACTATCAGCTTTTGCAGCATTTTTGGTGGGAAGAAAAAGAAACAAAAAAAACAAAAAAAACACAAAACTAGGAGGATGTAAAACCCAATTATTTGTTGTTATTTTCCAAGTATAAAATGTAAAAAGTCTTCACCTGACTCAGAGTACAGTTTAAATTGATGATGTGTAATGGACTTTAGGATTCGGGATAGCAATTGGCTATCCAAACTATCCACGGTTTTTAAAGATGGTGGTGCTGTTAATGTTGATGGTGATGGCGATGAGATTTTGAGAGACAAACAGAGTTTGAAAGAGCTAATTATGAAACGCACTAAAATATGGTGGAACAAAACTACATTAGAGCAATACGTATCGCGTAAACTCATACCCAGGGGTTTGCGCATACAAACCTTCCCCTCTTTTCCTATGGAGGAAGCTCCATTGACTAAAAAATGGGAAGAAGCATGTGATACATGTTCATTCACCTTTTTAGATATTCTCATTGAAGTTGATAAGAAAAATTTGACCTCAGTGGAGGAAAAAATTCAGACCCTTCAGACCAAAATTAAGACTAAACTAACTGAAGAACAAATGCGAATATTCCAGCAGGATCTGGATACAGCCCTCTCTAAATTTGAGAGCGATATCCAGTCCAGCAAGGCTAACAAATTTTTAAGGGACACACGTGATTATCAACAAAATCAAGTGTATAAATGGAAAAGTCGATCTCCTATTGATAGAGCAACATCACTATCAACAGTAACAAGTGACACTTCCTATGAATCGGATAGTAGTAGGGTATATGATGTTACGGCTCAGACATCGAGATACTATACCCGGACCAAGGCCAAGAAAAGAGATAAGAAGCTACCAAATCGGGAGACTGAACCTGCTGATGGAGGATCTCTTAAGGTGATCAATTTATCCGATATAGTTCTCTCTTCGGCTCAAATTTCTGTTCTCTCCTTGGGTCTGGGTTTTAGTCCCATGGCAACCTTTGACCACTTTACAGCGATCAAAGATACTTTTTTGTTCGCTAGAAAACTATTACTGAAGAAATATCATCAGAATAAATCATCTCACCATTCTTTTTCAACAGAGAAAGAATTGGAGGCCCTACAGATTTTAGAGGAGCTTCTGTTGGAACAAATGGATACACAGCCAGGTAAATTCCCGGAATGTCTAAACAAAAAAAGCAATTTTTTTCCACCTCTCTCCATGAGTGCCTCTATTGAGGTTTTTGTAAAGATGGTTGTGGGAGAGATTTTCAAAATCCCTGGTCACAGGCCATATGACAATCTAACCAAGGAGCAGAGACAGGCCCTGGGGGAACTCAGGAAGATGAAGGGGGTCACCTTCAAGCCCGCAGACAAGGGGGGTAATATCGTGGTGTGGCCAGATGAATTATATGAGAAGGAAGTGTTTAGGCAGTTGGGAGACCCTCTATGCTATCAAAAATTACAAAAGGACCCGACCCTGATATTTCAAACAGAGCTGGGGAGGATACTAGATGAGGCATATGAAGATGGTACTCTGCCTAAAAAAACATGGGAGGGTTTAAAGATCAAGAGTCCCTCAGTACCAACATTATACCTTCTGCCTAAAGTGCATAAAGATCTGCACAACCCCCCGGGCAGACCAATTGTGTCTGGAAATGGGGGTCTCTTGGAACCCATTTCTAGACTGTTAGACCATTTCCTTAAACCTATCGTAATGGAACTGCCTTCGTATGTACGTGATTCCACAGAAGTTCTCCAGAGATTGGAGGGGATACATATGACCTCTGATATGTTTCTAGTCACTTGTGATGTAGAATCTTTATATACATGTATTAATCACAACTTAGGTTTGTCAGCTTTGGAGTTTTTTCTCTGTGGCCGAGATTTGGATTCTAGAATGGTGGAATTCCTTCTATCATTGATGAATTTTGTTTTATCACACAACTATTTTGTATTTAAAGATAGGTTCTACCTACAGAAGAGGGGCGTGGCGATGGGGGCGGCTTGCGCCCCATGCTACGCCAATCTCTTTTTGGGATTATGGGAAAGAGAATTCATCCTAAAGAATGATGATTTCTGTGCGTCAGTTGTATTATGGATTCGTTATATTGATGACGTACTATTTATTTGGCAGGGTACGAGATCTCTCCTGGACCAATTTCTTCTCCATCTAAACACGAACTCTTGGAACATCAAGTTGTCACATCACGTCAGTCAAACAGCTATCGATTTTCTAGATCTACATATTACAGCCGACGCGGAGGGTCATCTTCATACCACTGTGTTCCGCAAGGACACTAGTGTGAATTCTCTTTTACACGCACGATCTGCCCACCCCTCTCATTTTATTCGAGCTATCCCTAAGGGACAATTTATTCGCACCAGACGGATTTGTGATAGGGATGAAGATTTCGAATTCCAAGCAGAAGAACTTGGAAAAAGATTTTTACAACGTGGCTACCGGAAGGACAACATTGATAACGCCTATCATGTCTCAAAAAATATTGGAAGACATTCGTTGTTATATTCTAAGAAGCACAAAGAATCGAAGGACATTATTCGTTTCATCTCTAGTTACCAGTCCAGATGGCGAGAACTTACTAGTGCGATAACTAAGTCATGGCCTATTCTTAGAGAAGATCCATCGTTAACGGATTTTGTTTCAGAGAAACCCTATTTTGTTGCCAAACGGGGTAAAACCCTTAGGGATTTGTTGGTGCATAGCCATCATGCACCCTCCTCATCCAATTTTCTGTTTGGGTCTAAAGGTCCTAAATGGGGTTGCTGGCCCTGTGGGAGCTGTACTGCTTGCAATTATATCTCTAGGACTAGCATATTTTCAGACTCAAATAACGAACGAGAATATAAAATCCTGCATTTTATTAATTGTAGAACATCAATGGTCATTTATGTGGACAAATGCCCATGCAACCTACAATATGTAGGTATGACTACAAGAGAACTTCGTGTTCGTATACAGGAACACATTAGAGATATAAAGGCAGCAGAGAAAGTCCCAGCAGACCAGGTTTTTGCGATTGCAAAACTCAAACCCCTTGCTCGACACTTCAGGGATTTCCATCCAGGACAGTCACATCTATTGAGGTTTAGTGGGATAGATCGGATCTATCCGGGTAATAGGAGAGGAGATATTTCCAAAAAACTCAGTCAGGTGGAATGTAAGTGGATCACACTTCTGAAGTGCATGAAACCAAGGGGTCTTAATGACCAGTGGGGTTTCTCAAGCTTTTTATGATTGCTCTTTTGATCCATTTGCATACTCTGGAATAGGTTTGGTCTCTCCTTGTCTCGTCTCCTTCACCATCTTTTTCGTTGTTGTATTTTATTTCTATAGGTTTTATCCTCTCTTTCTTTGATTCCACCTCCCATAGAGTTCTCTGCTTGCAGGTTGGTGGGGCTTGTGGGTTTTTGATGAATATTTGGTCTTTTGGGATAACCATGAAGGTGATTTTGGCATTGTGTATATGATTCAATAAATTTAGGTTAATATACTTACCTTTATATATGTGGTCCTGGACTCATGTGTGGACATTTTCTTTCCCGGATATTTGGGATGTATGCTGACATTTGATATGATTAATAATGTATATCTACACATGATTCCATCTATAATATCTGATACACACGATTACATTCTATGCACTTTTAATGGTTACCTCACATTTCCAATTAGTGGAGTAAGGGGTTTGGTGTATGATAGACATACTGAGAATAAATTATGTCTTATATATTGTACTCTCACTCCCCTCTCTTTTGATTTATATCTTGTTACGATATGTCTATTATACCTTTACCAAGATGGCGGCGGTGGACACTGTGCGGCGTAGTGCGCATGCGCGGGCCGCGGTCCGTGTGTGGATGTCCTGCTTGCGTCACCAACGGCGACTGAGTCGCCCTTGGTGGACGTGTGCGGACTTCCGGGCACGGAGCGGTGGCTTTGCGCATGCGCGAACCGCGCCGCCCGATAATTATGGCGTCCTCCACATTTTCATTAGACACAGCTGCCTTACAGGTATTTAAGACATCCACGAGCCTCCCCACCTCACTCCCTGACGAAGCGGTGGCGAAACGGTCGTTGGAGTGTTTGGTGAGGGTGGGCTACTAACCTTTCTGGCCATGGTTGAACTTTGGCATTGATACCACTATTGGTTTAATTGCTGCTGGCAGCCGATTTCTAAATACATCATGTATGGCAGTCTTTCTGCGCCTTTGAATACTTATAGAGGTCCTATGATCACTGAGGGAGTGTTCTCTAGTTATGATTTATGATTGATTCATGCTATTTCCTTGTAGTTTGCATCAATGGGTACTCCTTGTTACTATCTTATGATTCACATATGTTGGTTATGTAGTCTATGTGGTTCCAGACACAGTTATTTACTGCCCAATCTAACTTTTGTTATTATTGGTTTAGTGAATCTTTATATTAATCATAAGTATAATACTCTATACATTATATGTTGATATATATATATGCTGCCAGTTACGATTTTTTCCTCAATCCCCCTGAATTGTACTTTTTTACACCTATTTTTGGGTTTGTTACACTTTATCAATTGTCCATCCTAAATTTTGTAATGTATGGAAACATTATGTATACAAAAACTGATGATTTTCTAGTACAACGGTATTGAGTATTGGTTCCCCTGGCCATCTGCTATATCTAATTTTGCCTTCCCTCATTTGTCTGGTCTATGTCTGTCTTTTTTATTATATGTGTATAGTTTTTAATTAATAAAAATTATATTTTTATACTACTTGTTCATGGAATAATTGAGTATAAAATAAAATGTAAAAAGTCTTCACCTGACTCAGAGTACAGTTTAAATTGATGATGTGTTAAAGTACACAATGCCATCCCAACGCGTTAGGTAGTCAATGACCTCCCAATGTGGGAACGTACATAATGACCTCCCAACGTGTTAGGTATTCACTACCATACTAACGTGTGAAAGTAAACAATGCCTTCACAATGTGTTAGGTGGTAAATACCCTACCAATGTGTGAATTATTATTATTATTATTATTTATTTATAGAGCACCATTAGTTCCATGGTGCTGTACATGAGAAGGGGGTTACATACAAAATACATCTACAAGTTACAGTAGACAGACTATTACAGAGGGAAGAGGGCCCTGCCCTTGCGGGCTTACATTCTATAGGATTATGGGGAGGAGACAGTAGGTGGGGTGTAGATGGGGCGGCAGCTCCGCACGGTGGTGGGGCGGCAGCTCCGCACGGTGGTGGGGCGGCAGCTCCGCACGGTGGTGGGGCGGCAGCTCCGCACGGTGGTGGGGCGGCAGCTCCGCACGGTGGTGGGGCGGCAGCTCCGCACGGTGGTGGGGCGGCAGCTCCGCACGGTGGTGGGGCGGCAGCTCCGCACGGTGGTGGGGCGGCAGCTCCGCACGTGTGAATGCACACAATGCCCTACCAATGTGTAAATGTACACAATGCCCTACCAATGTGTGAAAGTATGCAATGCCCTACTAATGTGTGAAAGTACACAATGCCTTTCCAAAGTATTAGGTAGTCAATGCTCTTACCAATGTGTGAAAGTACACAATGCCCTACCAACATGTTAAAGGGAACCTGTCAGGTGCAATATGCACCCTGAACCACAAGCAGTTCTGGGTGTATATTGCTAATCCCTGACTAACTGTCCCTGTATACACTAGCATTCAGAAACGTGGTCACAGCGATTACAGGTACACGCGGCACTGCTGGAAATGCTGCTTTGAATAGCATGGTATGCTAAGAGGACGGACTAGCAAGGGGAACTAATGCCCAGGGGACTACCGTATTTTTCGGATTATAAAACGCACCAGACCATAAGACGCACCCTGGTTTTAGAGGAGCAAAATAGGAAAATAAAATTTTAAGCAAAAAATGTTGTCATGACACACTGTTATGGGGCGAGGATCTGCTGCTGACACTGTTATGCGGGTAATGTCCCCAAATTCTCTACTAAGGTGCCCCATCCTGGTAATGATCCTACTGCCTTGTATATGATCCCCATCCTTGTGTATATGTACTCCATCCTGGTATATGCCCTTATCCTGCTATATACTGGCATCCTGCTATATACCCCCATCCATCCTGCTTTATGGCATGTATCCTGTGTCACACAAAAAAACCCAAACAAACAAGCGTTTATACTCACCTTTCCTGGCTCCATGCAGCATTGCTCCTCCCCCTGTCCGTGGCGGCGGCAGCAGCGCCGCTGATCTGTGTGGAGGTGTCACCTTTGTCTGCAGCATCACTCCTCTTCCTGTCTGTCAGCTGACCTGCGTGGAGACTAGTGGCACGCACAGCGATGACGTCATCGCTGTGCTCACCGCTCTCTACACTGATCAGCTGGGGGGCACAGACAGGAGGAGATCGCGAAGTTGCAGGGAAGTGGCCGGTGAGTATACCGCAATATTCACTGCACCCAGCGCTGATGATGGTGCGGGGGGCAGTGAATACAGCTGTAGTTGCCAGGGGTGATCATGCGGGCCGGCTGTTAATTATGCGCGCACCCCCCGCCTGTCAGCGCTGGCTTCAGCGCTGAGGGATGATGGGCGGGAGGACGGGCGTGCATATGTAATGAGCGGGCCCACGTGGTCACGGCAGGCGCTGCTACAGCCTGCTCGTGTCACCGATGACCCACTCCACCGCAGCACCCTCATTCCCCGCAGTCACATTCAGACTATAAGACGCACCCCCCACTTTCCCCCTACATTTGGGGGGGGAAAAGTGCGTCTTATAGTCCGAAAAATAGTATAGTCCCTGCGCTCATTAGCATAAGAGTAAAGATCTTCAGAATTCCTTTTTCTAAAGATCTCTTTATCTATGCTAGTGTATACAGGGACAGTTTGGCATGGATTAGCAATATGCACCCAGCACTGCTCGTGGTTCTGGGAGCATATTGCACCTGAAAGGTTCCCTTTAAGGCTGCTTTTACACATCCAGTTTTAGCAGTGCGGCTAAATCTGGCTCTAAAACCTATGCAACGGATGCAGCGAAAAAAACGCATCCTTTGCATAAGTTTTTACATGCGGCCCGTCCGTTTTTTGCCAGTTGCGGCACGCTACTGAGCATGCGCAGTGCAAAAAAAACGCATGCGGCGGCCAGAGGAGTTTTTTGCCGCATCCGGCATCCATAGGCATGCATTGGAAAAACCGCCGCATTAGCCGGATGCGGCGCGATGCGGGTTTTTTTTTGCCGGACAAAAAAAAAGTGCCAGGCAACGTGCCATCCGGCCGCCGCATGGGCTAAATATGCCGCATCCGGCAAAAACCGGACCGAACGCAAGGCCATGCGGCACAATTCGGCACTAATGAAAGTCTATGCGGAAAAAACGCAACCGGCGGCAAAAAAAAAAAATGGTTGCGTTTTTTCTGCAAAGAGCCGGATTGTGCCGCACAACAAAAACTGGATGTGTGAAAGCAGCCTTAGTACACAATGCACTTTGCTTGCAAGGTCAAAGCAAAGGTGAACTTTAGGATTTTAAAAACACAGCAAGAAAAGGAGCAAAAAGGTTTTGGCTGCAGAAAAAAAAGCAACATGTGAATACAGCTTTAAGCGAGGTTACCAGAAGAAGTTTTTGCTGTGTTTCTGACATACCGTACTTTTTTGTGCAAAATATGCAGCGTCTTACAGTTCAAGAAATTTGTATGAGATTTCTAGAAGGCTCCTCCCCATTGTGTTTTTAACGAAGACTAAACTGACTTATGGTTTAAATGTTTAAATCCGAAACATGTCAATTTCTCATGGGGTAAATGTTTTTATTTGCGGATTTTCCCCATAGAATTGAATGAGACAATGCAAATCTATAGATAAAAAGATGAATATACACCAAACACTAATTTAATCTGCACATGACTATCAATAATGAAAACTAAGTTAACAGGAAGTTGCCAAAACAATGTTTTATATAAAGTATGACATATAAAGCATGACATACTAAGACAAAAACTGCAGCTTTAAAAAAAAACCCAAAAAAACCCATGTCAATACCTAATTTGTGAAGAAGTGCTGCAGAAAATCTGCAGAATGAAAAGCACACCACACACTCATTGTGGGAGCTTAGCCTAAGGCTGAGTTCACGTGATGCATTTCTACTGTATTTTATGCTGCAATTTTCCAAAAGCATCAGAATTGTAGAAACTTAACAGCGGTTTGGAAAATTGTGGCAAAAATATGCATCATATGAACACAGCCTATAAAGGGTTTGTCCAGGTATGGCATAAAACTCTTCAGTTACTGCAGACTTGTGAATGTTCACGGCGAGCACAGGGCATGCTGTATGAATTCTCCAATGCCGGACAGTCATGTAGCCGCAAGTATGTGATAGGTACACTCCCAGACACATTCTGACTTTGTGAGGCCACACAAATATAGTTGGAATGGGTTGGAAATATGGAAGTAAGCAAATCACATATGTGCCGCCCCCGCGTCAGCAGCCTGCTGCTGCTGCTCGGATCCGGATCCGCGGTGGCTCGAGGGATCTCTGGACCCGGGAGTCGGGGGTCGCACAGCCAGTCGGAATTAAAGGGCGGATCATTTACAGGGGGTTCTATGGACAGTTCGTGGCGCCACCCGTGGTGTGTGGTAAGATGGAGTACCACCGCTGCAATGGGGAGTACCCAGTGGCAATGGTGTGGGCAGCCGGATGTATAACCCCTCCACGGGTAGGAGGGGACTCGGTGTTGGTGACGGGGAGGTGCCGTTGGGGCGGTAAGGGTCACTTGCGTACTCACTCAGTCCAATAACGCTGACACCGACAACTGTGGTAAACCAAAATTCTTGACTTTGCTGCCGCAGGGAGGGAGCACGCCTGGATCCCGTGCCCGTTGGTGTTGCCTGTTAGTCTGTGACCTTTTCCTGGCACCTTGTTCTCTAGTTGGTCCCTATAGTATGAAACTAATCGGGTCCCGCTCACTAGTATGGCTAACTGCGTGAGCTTGCTCTCGGGGTTCACGCTTGGGATTTTCTGGACCGTGTGAGTGGAAAGTCCTCTCCCCCTCGCTGCGCTAGTACCCCAATTTTGGAGCGGGTGGAGAACTGATCTTGAAGGCTCTGTCCTCGTTGGATAAATTGTCAAGACGCCTGAAGCTTCTTCCTGACCTAGGGTCCACGTACCCCGTCTTGCCCTGGCCCCTGCCCGGTGATGGCACAAGGCCGCCGGCTGTCCTCCTTGACAGTCCGTGCCCCTTGTCATGATCCCGGGGTCCAGCTCCTACCAGGTCCAGACCATAGTCTGCCACCTAGTAGTCTCAAGGAACCCAGCTCCTGTTCTCTCTCTCTCTTCTCCAACACTTCACAGCTCCGTGACCTCTCCTCTCGAAAGTCACTCCTCAACTCACTGTCTCCTGACACTCCTGAACCTCCCTACCAACCCCCCAAGTGGGAGACCCCATTCCACCCAGGCCGCCCACCGGTGCGTCCGGTGGGCGCAGAGCGCCCCCAGGACCCCAACCAGCTGCTCTCGGCAACACCAATGGCCAGGGACCCTCAACCAAGGAGGAGGTGGACACTTTACAGGAGGGCAGCCCGCACAATACTGATAGGCCAGGGCGTCACTGTCACATACCTGTGGTCACATGACTGTCAGTCTAGTTACAGGCACTGGAGAATCCCGACAGTGCGCACCGCGTACACTGTGAGGATTCACAAGTCTGCTGTCATGGAGTGACGGCAGACTTTCATGCAAAACCTGGACAAACCCTTTAAGCTCCTACAACAGAAAGTGCAAAAAGTAAATAAAATGTACCTGGTCATGAATAGGGGAAAATGGTCAGCTCTTGAACTAGTTAATAACAATACATTATGAACAATCTAATAATGTTATCCCTTAAGGATGTTTCTATAAGAATGTTGACGGCTCACAGGAACACACTGAATGCTCAGCCCTATGTCCATCTGCCTTTACTGGCTGGGGAAATCCATGTCTGTTCTAGTTATCACAGAACAAGTCAAGCTTACAGCCCAGTGTGAACTACAGCTACAAACTAAGAAGGGGACAAAAAACAGATGTAGGACGTTCCACCAGGGTGGTGCTGGAGCACACATCAGCAGGAGAGCTACAAGCTGCCATACAATTCCATGTCTACTGACCCAGGCAATATCTGCCTTACAGCAGGTTAGCGTCACCCTGCTGCTCTTTAATATCAGGATTGATTTACTTTGACTGCGATGTGAAAGGCAGCAACGCATTCACTCGCCTCATCTTAAAAGGAAGCCAAGACATGCGTTATCAGATTAGCCAAATACACGGTTTCCTATAGCTTTGTAATAAGTGTACATTTCAAAATTGTTTATTACATTACCAGCCATAAATTGTAACAGTGATTTAAAGTATGAATCATTATTGTCAGCACATTATTTGTAAATATTAATAGTGTTAGGCTGGCAATTAGCACATTGATTAATAGAAGAATGTGGGAGTAGTGCACATAAGGGTCTCCATGTTGATGGGGGGGGGGTGTCTAGTTTCAATATTGGTCCGTTCTCTCATTGGTGGAATGGACGGGAAAAGGGGCTCCTGTGCAACTCAGTTACATTCCACAATGTATGGGACAAGATCGGCCTCAGAATAGACACATTCATCTCAATGGAGTCTTTGGTTGTGGAAAATCCAGTGTCTTGAATTCGCCAAACATCTGCGTCAAGATACTGTAAAATAGGCGAGTTGGCTCTCCTGACTTATTTGAGTCAATATTAGGATTCTGAAGCATGGTTTCTCAGGACTAACAGCAGCGTTCTGCCCCTCTATTACTCTTCCTAAAAATATCAAATACATGTGCATCTCAATAAATTAGAATATCAAAGTTAATTTGAGTAATTCAATACAAAAAGGGAAACACATTATATAGAGTCATTACAGATAGAGGGATCTATTTCAAGTGTTTATTTCTGTTAATGTTGAGGATTATGGCTTACAGCCAATGAAAAGCCAAAAGTCATTATCTCAGAAAATTAGAATATTATATAAGACCAAGTGAAAAAATTATTTTAAGCTAAGAAATGTTGGCGCCTACTGAAAAGTATGTACAGTAAATGCCTCAATACTTGGCCGGGGCTCCTTCTGCATCAATTACTGCATTAATGCAACGTGGCATGGAGGCGATCAGCCTGTGGCACTGCGAGGTTTATGGAAGCCCAGGTTGCTTTGATAGTAGCTTTCAGCTCGTCTGCATTGTTGGGTCTGATGTCTCTTATCTTCCTCTTCACAATACCCCATAGATTCTCTATGGGGTTTAGGTCAGGTGAGTTTGCTGGCCAATCAAGCCCAGTGATACTATGGTTATTAAACCAGGTATTGGTACTTTTGGCAGTGTGGACAGGTGTCAAGCCCTGCTGGAAAATGAAATTTCCATCTCCAAAAAGCTTGTCAGAAAAGAGAAGCATGAAGTGCTCTAAAATTTCCTGGTAGACGGCTGCGGTGACTCTGGTTTTGGTAAAACACAGGGGACCTACACCAGCAGATGACATGGCTCCCCAAACCATCCCCGATTGTGGAAACTTCACACTAGACCTCAAGCAGCTTGGATTGTGGCCTCTCCTCTCTTCCTCCAGACTCTGGGACCGCGATTTCCAGATGAAATGCAAAATTTACTGTAATCTGAAAAAAACACCTTGGACCACTGAGCAACAGTCCAGTTCTTTTTCTCCTTGGCCCAGGTTGGACGTTTCTGGCGTTTTGTATTGGTCATGAGTGGCTTGACACAAGGACTGTGACAGTTGTAGCCCATGTCCTGGATACGTCTGTGTGTGGTGGCTCTTGAAGCACTGACTCCAGCAGCAGTCCACTCCTTGTGAATCTCCCCCAAATTTTTTGAATGGCCTTTCTTTTACAATCCTATCAAGCCTGCGATTATCCTGGTTGCTTGTGCACCTTTTTCCACCACACTTTTTCCTTCCACTCAACTTTCCATTAATATGCTTTGATACAGCACTCTATAAAGAGCCAGATTCTTTAGCAATGACCTTTTGTGGCTTACCCTCCTTGCGGAGTGTGTCAATGTTTGCCTTCTGGACATTTGTCAAGTCAGCAGTCCTCCCTGTCATTGTGTAGCCTACTGACCCAGACTAAGGAACCATTTTAAATGTTTAGGAAGCCTTTGTAGGTGGTAATTCTTCTAATTTTCTGAGATAATTACTTTTGGGTTTTTATTGGCTATAAGCCATAATTAAATCAACATTAACAGAAATAAACACTTGAAATAGATCCCTCTGTTTGTAATGACTGAACATAATATATGCTTTTCCTTTTTTGCATTGAACTACTGAAATTAACTTTTTGAAGATATTCTAATTTATTGAGATGCACTTGTATTTCTGTTAACAGGTGACAGACCAGAGTGTTCCCGGTACTCTATGCTGAGCACCGACATTAGGGTTTTCATGTAAATATCTGAAACATGTGATTGAGATGAAGCTCCTAACAGATCCATTCAATAATGAGGCAGGTGGAGTTACTCGAGACTCCGTTTCTGTCTCTGTTTGGTGCTGTTCGACTTTTCAGAGGTGCATAATCCTGTGGCTGACCGTGCCTTTGTGAAAGCCTTATAATAAATAAAAAAAAAAAAAAAGGCCCAAAGAGGAACACCGCTGGATTATAGGCCAGACAGAATCCATAGTGACCCCTGCTGCCTCATTAAAGGGAATCTTCAGTTAGTGAGGGAGTTCTATCTGAATCATATATTTCAGAGATTTACACGGAAACTTTGGTGTAAGTGCTCAGCGTAGAGTGCAGGATAAATGTGAGCCGAGCTTTCCAGCGATCTTTGGGAGGAAAAATGAACAAAAATCAACAGCAGGTCAAGAATTGATTTTATTTATTTTTGACGTCGTTAATTGGGCAGTATTAGTGATATAGGGCACACTCACACGAGCGTATGAATCGGACGAGTACAATGCGAGAAAATCTTGCATTGTACTCTGACAAATGTTAGTCAATGTGGGAGAGCAGATGGTAAGCTTTTTTCTCATCCAGATGCTGGATGAGAGAAAAGTCACAGCATGCTGTGATTGTATGCAAGAGCCATGTCACCCGCACCCATACAAGTCTATGGATGCGAGTGAAACATCGGATGATATCAGAGTGCAGTGTGATAATCGCATCAGCTGACAATGGAGGAGATGGGGAGATTAATCCATCCCTCCCTCTCCTCCGCAGCTCTTGCCCCTTCCTCCGCAGCTGCAGGATCGAGTTACAGTCGCATGACACTCGGCTCACGCTGGCAGCACAGCGGGAGCCAACGATCATTAGCATATCGCATCTGACGCGCTCACATCGGATGCTATACCTTCGTGCGGGTCCAGCCTAAACTGTTTTATTCTTTGGGTCGGTGGGAAAACAGATAGCAGATAAATATATTTTTTATATCTGGCTGCTATCACAAACACTTTGTTTTTTTTTTTTATTTAAAGTTTTTGCAATGCCATATTTTGAAAGCTATAATTTTTCTCTATTTCTACCGAAAGTCATGTGAGGGCTTGTGTTTTGAAGGAAGAGTTGACGTTCTCATTGGTACAATTTTTCGGCACATAACATTTTTTTGATTGCTTTCTATTCTCAGTTTTTGTAGGCAGAATGAACGAAAACCAGCAAGTCTTTTTTTTTTTTTTAATGCCGCACTGCGTGTGGTATAAGTAATACGACAGCTTTATTCTTCTGGTCGGTACGATTTCAGCGATACCATATTTATATTATATTGTATTATATTATATTTTTTTCATGTTTTGCACAATAAAAACCATTTTATTGAAAAAAAGAATTGCGTTTGCATCGCTTTATTCTGAGAGCTACACATTTTTAAATTTCTGCTGATGAAGCAGTTTGGCGGCTTTTTTATGGAATAAGATACAATTTTTATTTACACTCGTCTTATTGATTGCGTTTTACTCCGTTTTTTGTTCGGCGGTTTAATGAAAAGGTATAGTTTTATGCCCCTTTTTTTTACGGTGTTTACTGAAGGGGTTAAATAGTTTTATAGATTGGGTTGTTCCACATATGCGTATACCAAATAGGTGTACTTAACCTTTGTTTCTATATAAATAATATATATTTTGTGATTATTTTTAAAAATTTACAATTTTTTTAAAAGCTTTTTTTTTACTTAGTTCCTCTATGGAACTTTAACTTTCATTAATCTGATCACTGATATAATGCATTGCTGTGCACCAACATGGTAATGCATGACACCTGTCAGTGATTCAGTGACAGAAGCCTTTTAGACCATGCGCCTGGTATGGTCTAACAGGCTTAAAGCAGCTGCGTGACCTGGAGGTCGCCATGACAACCTTGATTTGCCATGGCATTGATCGGGTCTTTGCGATGATGTCGTTGAGGGCGCAGATTGCACAGGAGAGGGAGCACACTGCCTCTGCCAGCCTCCTCAATATTATCATCGATATAAATTGCGGCATTCAGGGAGTTAAACAGCTTAGGGCGATGCAGGCACCGCTTCTGACAGTGAGAGCTGGAGCCCGTCTGTCAAATAAGCTGAGCTCCCAGAGGCTTCTTAGCTCCTGTGTATGATCACCATATGTCATAGGTTGGGAACCCTTTCCTAACCATCTAACCATGACACATGGGTACATCAAGGGGTTCATGTGTCAGTTTACTAAATGTGGTCTCTATATGCTGAAACAGAAAAATAAACACAAATAAATAATAATAATAATAATAATAATAATAATAATAATAATACGCAAGTACAAAAAGCTTCAAATCAACCCACCTTTCCCCTTTTTTAAAACGAACCAAACCCACACACCACATTGGTATCACCGTGTCTAACAAGAATCCGATCTATCAATATATAAATTGATTTAAACATCAAATATGGGAAAAACCAAAATGAAAAAAAAAAAAAAAAAGTTTTGCTTACCACATTTCCCAAAAAAAAAGAAAAAAAAAAAAAGTTAGATGACAGAAAAGTGTGAAAAAAACAATAAATTTTATTTTTAACTCAAACCACTAAATTTATTTTAAATCTTAAAATCTAAAAACATAAAAAACAAAAAGAGGAAAATATAAGTTGTGTGTTGTTGTAATGGTACTGACCTGGAGACATATTGCCAGGTCATTTTTACTGAGGAAGCCGCAAAAAAAAAAAAAAAAAAAAATTAAAAAAATATATAACAAATTTCACCTCACTAAGAAATTACCCACTTTTCGGTGAATTATATTATAAAATGAAGGGTGTCATTCAAAATTACAACTTGGTTTACTTTTTTAATTTTGCACAACATGTTTTATGGCTATGTCAACAGAGAAAACAAAAAGTTATGGCTTGTAGAACAAGCGGAGGGAAAAACAAAAGCATAAAACTAAAAAAATGTATTACTCGTGCTGTCTTACAAAAAATTATGCAGGATACTTTGACTGTTAATTAAAGTTTACCCACAAAAAAGTTAATAAAATAATATATTTTTCGATTTAGCCGTATGAGGACTTGTTTTTTTGTGGGATAACTTGTAGAATCAAGCTACAATATTCACTAACATACTCAAATATGGGGGAAAAAATTCCTAGTGGGCAGAAACTCTCCTATTCTGGTATCTTTTTTGTGATTTTGTTTTTAAGCAGTTTAATTTGTGAAAAAGAAAGAACGGCCTAGCGACATGATTCTCCAAGTCTGTACAATTATACTGAGATTAAAGTTGGATTTTAAACAAAAAACAAAAGGTCGGCACTTATGAACTTATCTGTTCTGTTGATGTTGCCCTTTTTTTCTACACTGCACTGTGCATTTTATTGGTATAATTTGGGTATATATATGAAGTTGTAACAGCTTTGTATTGCTTTATAATGCTGGTAGGGAAGGGGGAGGAGAGGGCAATTGTAGGGTTCCTTTCTTTACTGCCCAAGGCTAGATTCACACACCCATGTGAGTGCTATCAGACAGAACTGGACCATTTTCTCAGACGACACCCTAATTGCAGCAGTTTTTCTTCACTGAAACAAGAAAACGATCTGAACTTTTTTATCCATTGACTTAACAATGCTTCAATAGAAACAGATGATACTCGGATGCAGCTCTGAAGTACAACGTTTACCTATTTCCATATGTTTCTTACAGAAACCTTGTCATGTGGAAACCCACTATTACCCTGCACATATGGGGTTAATGTGAGTGACTGATCAGATCACACACTCACCAGTGATTGTGTATGTATGTGTATGTGCGCTCTCGCTATTGGATGTATGCGAGTGTGCTGGCCAGAAGCCGGGGAGGACCGGGTGCAGCTACCTGCTGAGCGGGCCCACCGGAGATCACAGGTAGGACCTGGGAGCAACGCAGACGTCCGGGGTCTGGTAAGTAGGAGTCTCCTGGGAAGAAAGGGGGGTGGGAGAGTGTAAACTTTCCCCCAACCGTGTGTTTCCAAAAATAAGACCTACTCCAAAAATAAGCCCTAGCGCTGTTTTGGGGGCAAAAAAAGTAAAATAAAAAAAAAGTATAAGACTGTGTTTTATTTTTGGAAAAACACTAGTGTTCTGAAGCTGCCTAGCACCAAAAACTATAGCCACGCTGATGGGAGGAAATTAACTGTATTCCCCCCGCTAGCATCTAGCTTACAGTCATAAGGGTGGCACCAGTGCGGGTTCAGTCAAAGCTCAATGTATATAACTGCACCCAAGCTGCTGACCGACAGCTCTGCATCAGTTTATTTCCTCCTGGCAGCAGGGCCTAAAGGTCCAGTCACACTAAGCAACTTACCAGCGATCCCAACAACGATAGGGATCGCTGGTAAGTTGCTAGGAGGTTGCTGGTGAGATGTCACACTGCGACGCTCCAGCGATCCCACCAGCAACCTGACCTGGCAGGGATCGCTGGACCGTCGCTACACGAGTTGCTGGTGAGCTCACCAGCAACCAGTGACCAGCCCCCAGCGCCGCGTGGAAGATGCTGCGCTTGGTAACTAAGGTAAATATTGGGTAACCAACCCGGTATTTACCTTGGTTACCAGCGCACGGAGCTACACGTGCAGAGAGCAGGGAGCAGCGCACACTGAGCGCTGCCTCCCTGCTCTCCTAGTTACAGCACACATCGGGTTAATTACCCGATGTGTACTGCAGCTACATGTGCACAGAGCAGGGAGCAGCGCACACTGCTTAGCGCTGGCTCCTTGCTCTCCTAGCTACAGCACACATCGGGTTAATTAACCCGATGTGTCCTGCAGCTACATGTGCACAGAGCAGGAGCCAGCACTGACAGTGAGAGCGGCGGAGGCTGGTAACAAAGGTAAATATCGGGTAACCAAGGACAGGGCTTCTTGGTTACCCGATGTTTACTGTGGTTACCAGCCTCCGCAGAAGCCGGCTTCTGCTGCCTGCACATTTAGTTGTTGCTGTCTCGCTGTCACACACAGCGATCTGTGCTTCACAGCGGGACAACAACAACTAAAAAATGGCCCAGGACATTCAGCAACAACCAACGACCTCACAGCAGGGGCCAGGTTGTTGCTGGATGTCACACACAGCAACATCGCTAGCAACGTCACAAAAGTTGTTCGTTAGCAGCGATGTTGCTAGCGATGTTGCTTAGTGTGACGGGGCCTTAAGTATGGACACCAGGCTGTTTCAGAACATTATTAACCTACAGATTAACCCCATATCTGCAGGTGACTAGCGTTTTGTTTCCCCCCCCCACATGACAGGTTCCCTTTATTGGCAGAATCTGATCCACAAAATGGATTGGAATAGCACATGCTTTAATTCTTCTCGACCAGAGACACAGATCACAACAGTGGTGGTGGAGCTCAGAATCTGTTCCACAGTGAAGAAAACCTTCACAACATCCACCGAAATAAAGAACACTCTCTCCAGGACTTAGGTGCTTCAGTATCTAAGGCTACCATAAAAAGAAGACTTCATGATAGAAAAATAGAGGGAGTTCTCCACAGGATAAAATCCATTAATCAGCCATAAGAATAGAAAGGCCAGAATAGCCTTCACCAAAAAGATCTAGAGAAGCCAGCCCTGTTTTGGAAAAAGCATTGTATGGACAGATGAAACTAAGATCAACCTGTACCAGAATGATAAGTATGGAGAAGGTTTGGAACGGCTTATGATCCAAAGCACACCACATCCTCTGTAACACATGGTGGAGGCAGTATGATGGCCGGGCAATGCATGCATGGCTTCTAATGGCCCTTGGTCACTAGTGATTATTGATGATGTGACTGAAGACAGAAGCAGCCGGATGAATTCTGAAGTGTGCAAGGCTATGCTTTCTGCCAACCAGATTCAACCAAATGAAGCAAAGTTGATTTGACGGCACTTCACAGTACAGATGAACAATGACCCACAACATACTGCCAAATCCACCCAGAAGATTAAGGGATAGAAGTGGAATATTCTGCAATGACCGAGTCAATCAAGTAAAGATCTCGATCCCATCGATTATGCATGTCACATGCTTAAGCCAAAACTAAAGGCAGAAAAACCCACAAACAAGCAACAACTGAAGGAAGCTGCAGTAAGGCCGGCAAAGCATCACAAAGGAGGAAACCAGCGTTTGGAGACATCCATGGCTTCCAGACTTCAGGAAGTCATTGCCTGAAAAGCATTCTCTATGAAGTATTAAAAATGGACATTTTATTTATGGTAAAGCAAAATTTGCCCAATTACCTTTGATCCCCTGAAAAGAGGCGGCTTTGTAAGAAAACTGTTTCAATTACTAAACGTTTCTCAGGTTATTTTTAACATCTTTAATTAAACCTGAAAGTCTAAACTTCAATTGCATCTCAGTAGTTTCATTTTAAATACAAAATACAGTAGTGGCATGCAGAGGCCAAACCACAAAGATTCAGTCACTGTCCAAATATTTCTGGCCCTATCTGTACATACCATTGCATAACCATACGTTCTGCTCTGTAGTCATGTCGATAGTTAAATAGTCCGCGTATAGATAGCCGATCAGCACTATGGCCTGTCACATGCACAGTCATCATGCCTTTGGAACAGCCCCACAGACATTATATACTGAGCTCTTTACTGTTATTTCAGTGATTAGGACCCTGGGAACAGGTATAAAGGGTCAAACAGAATACAACACTCAACTTTCACAAAACCTCACTCTTAATAGACAGCGGAGGTCTCCCATCAGTGCTAGAATACAGTGGCGTGAGCAATACAAGTCCTGCTGACATTTGTCACCTTTCCCAGAATTGTCAGAGATCACTCTGACTCCTACCAAGGGGGGCCGATACCTGTTTAAGTGGAGGGGTGGTCAGGCTTCCATGCTGCTGCTCCATGTAAAGTCTCTGGGACAGTCTGAGGCAGCATCTTCATCAGTCCCCCCAGCCCTCTGGTGGCTGAGGCCGCTCCTGCTTGAGTGACAGTTCTGGAGAGGAGCAGTGTGCTGCTGGCTATACAGAGCGTTTCTGAGGCGGATCCATGGAGAGGTAGTGGGGATTATGGAGCAGACTGCGCCCCTTAAAAGGGAACCAGTCACCAGATTTGGCGCCTATAAGCTGCGGCCACCACCAGTGGGCTCTTATATACAGCATTCTAACATGCTGTATATAAGAGCCCAGGCCACTGTGTAAAATGTAAAAAAAGACTTCATAATACTCACCTAACGGTCGCGCTGCGGTGGAGATGGGTCAGATGGGCGTCTCCGTTCTCCGGTGCCGGCGCCTCCTCTTTCGGCCATCTTTGTCGTCCTTCTTCTGAAGCCGGGGTGCATGACACGACCTACATCATCCACAGTAGCCAGTATTGAGGTCCTGAGCAGACTCACTCTGATCTGCCCTGAGCAGGGGAGATCAAAGTATTGGAGTGCGCCTGCGTAGGACCGGCGAGTATGTATGACGTAGACGCGTCATGCACACAGGCTCAGAAGGAGGACGAAGATGGCCGAAAGAGGAGGCGCTGACACCGGAGACGCCCATTTGACCCAACTCCACCACAGCGACCGTTTAGGTAAGAGTTATAAAGTGAGTTTTATGTTCTACACAGCAGCCTTGGCTCTTATATACAGCATGTTAGGCTAGTTTCACACTTGAGTTGAACGGCATCTGTTGCATTGTGTTGTGTGACGGATGCAACGGATGTGTTGCATATAGTGGCACAACAGATGCAATGGATGGTACAAAACAACGGAATCTGCTTTTTTTTTCCCTTTACAGTATTACTGGCGGCAGACTATTGTGAACGATCAGCCGATCACCCGGCTGTTGGGTGATCAGCTGATCGGTCAAAGCAGCCAGCCACCGGGTGATTAGCTGATCGCTCACAGCAGCCAGCCGCTAGGTGATCAGCTGATCATTCGGCCGCCGAGAATGTGTGCGGGGGGCGGAGTGCGGGGTGGGTGGAGCCGAGCGGGGCCATGGAGCTGAGGACGTCAGTGCCGGGGACTGCATGGCTGGGGACAGGTTCGTGTTAGTGTGAATGTGCGTGTGTACATGCGGAGTGGAGTGCAGGAGGGGGCGGAGCTGAGCGGGGAAGTGTTGGGCTCCCTGCACACGTAGCCAGGGTAAATATCAGGTAACTAAACAAAGTGCTTTGCTTGGTAACCCGATGTGTACCCTGGTTACGTGTGCAGGGAGCTAGAGAGAGCATGCGCAGCGAAATCCTAAGGATTCCGCTGCTCAAAAAAACGTTACATGCTGCGTTCCTTCCGCCCGGCGGAAGCAACGCAGCGTTGGCCAGCGGAAGCGACGCAGGTACTTCTGTCCCAATCCGTCATCCATACAAGTCTATGGGAAACAGCGGAATCCGTTAACTGATTCCGCTGTTTTCCAAAAGGGCGGCTTGCGACAGAAGGTAATTAACGCAAGTGTGAAACTAGCCTTAGAATGCTGTATATAATAGCCTACTGGTGATGGCCGCAGCTTATAGGCCTTATAATCTGGTGACAGGTTCCCTTTAAATGTGCCCAACATTACATTCAATCAAGGGACATAGCATGGTCTGTGGTGAGACCCCTAACAATCTCATACTTTTCACCCTATCCTATGGATAGATGATTTCTCAATTCTGGGGCACCCCCCCATTTATTGGAAATGCACTATTAGGGACCTGTGTAACTGATCTCCAAAGCCTCCTGCAGGATTCTGGGCCCCAGGGAAAATATATGGCAGGCCTGCAAGTAACAGCTTATATGTATAATACAGATACCTCCTCTGGACCCAACGGGGGCCAAGTGTGGCTGATACATCTGCACCCCAAGTACTGCCCCCTCTGCTTGGCCTTATGACCCAGTCGAACCTATCCAGAGCCACAAGGACTTTTTTTTTTAACATCATCAATGAACAACTTTTAGGCACACTTACAGTTGTAACCAATAAGACACATTTGTATGTTTTTCTCACTGACATGAAAGCAGAATAAATCATTCCCGCGAAAGAGCGCGCGAAAGAGCGCGAAAGAGAAAGAAAGTGCGCGAAAGAGAGCGCGAAAGAGAAAGAAAGAGAAAGAAAGAGAAAGAAAGAGAAAGAAAGAGAAAGAAAGAGAAAGAAAGAGAAAGAAAGAGAAAGAAAGAGAAAGAAAGAAAGAGAAAGAAAGAGAAAGAAAGAGAAAGAAAGAAAGAGAAAGAAAGAGAAAGAGAAAGAAAGAAAGAGAAAGAAAGAAAGAAAGAGAAAAAGTTAGAAGGCATTTTAATTACTTTCTTCAAAGAAAAAAGTTTACATATACTAAGCATACTATGCCTTTAAATAATATGGGATAGCCCATATGATGATGTCATGTCTTTGGAAGGTTCTGATAGGTTTCTTGGCAACATCAGAGTTAATTATAGACACCTGTGTATGTATTTTAATGCACACCTGAAACACACTGCTTCTTTGTGTAGCATCATAAGAAAGTTAAAAGAAATCAGCCAAGATCTCAGGAAGAGAATTGTGGTCTTGCACAAGTCTGGTTCATCCTTGGGTACAATTTATCGAGAACCTAAAGGTGCCTTGTTCATCTATACAAACAATTATATGCAAATACAAACAAGATGGGAATGTCCAACCATCATACTGCTCAGGAAGGAGACTGGTTCGGTGTACCAGAGATGAATGTGCTTTGGACAGACATGTGCATAGCAACCCAAGAACAAAAGACAGACCATGTGAAGATGCTGGTGGAAGCTGGTAAGATAGGTGTCATTATCCACAGTGAAATGAAGATTGTATCAACATGGGCTGAAAGACCACTCTGCCAAGAAGAAGCCATTACTCCAAAAGCAACATAAAAAAAGCCAGATTAATGTTTGTAAATGCACACAGGAACTAAGACCTTAATTTTTAGAGACATGCCCCGTGGTCTGCCAAAACTAAAATTGAACTGTTTGACCATAATGACCATTGTTACCTTTGGACGAAAAGGGAGATTCTTTCAAGCCTAAGAACACCATCCCAACTGTGAAACACGGGGGTGGCAGCATCATGTTGTGGGGTTGTTTTACTGCAGGAGGGACTGGTGTACTTAAGAAAATAGAAGGCATCATGAGGATAGAAGATTATGTGGCAATAATGAAGCAACATCACAAGACAACAGCCAGGAACTTAAAGCTTGGGCGGAAATGGATCTTCCAAATGGACAATGACCCGAAGCTACTGCCAAACTGGTTACAAAGTGGCTTAAGGATAACAAAGTCAATGTTTTGGAGTGGCCATCACAAAACCCTGATTGCAATCCTATTGAAAATGTATGGGCAAAGCTCAAAAGGCCGATGCGAGCAAGGCGACCAACAAACATGACTCAGCTACACCAGTTCTGTCAGGAGGAATGGACCCAAATTCTTACTAACTATTGTGAGAAACCTGTGGAAGGATATCCAAAATCTTTCACCCAAGTCATACAGTTTAAGGACAATGGCACCAAATACTAATGAAATGTACAAGTGCATCTCAATAAATTAGAATAGCATCAAAAAGTTAATTTATTTCAAGTGTTTATTTCTCTTAATGTTGATGATTATGGCTTCCAGCCAATGAAAACCCAAAAGTCATCTCAGAAAATTAGAATAATAGATAAGACTCAGAAATGTATGTACAGTAAATGCACTCAATCCTGGGTCGGGGCTCCTTTTATATGAATTACTGCATCAATGCGGTGTGGCATGGAGGCGATCAGCCTGTGGAACTGCTGAGGTGTTATGGAAGCCCAGGTTGCTTTGATAGCAGCGTTCAGCTCCTCTGCATTGTTGGGTAGGGTGTCTCATCTTCCTCTTGACAATACTCCATAGATTCTCTATGGGGTTTAGGTCAGGGGAGTTTGCTGGCCAATCAATCACAGTGATACAGTGGTTATTAAACCAGGTATTTAGAAGAGGGGACAGGAGCTAACTCCTGCTGAAAAATTAAATTTCCATCTCCAAAAAGCTTGTCGGCAGAGGGAAGCATGAAGTGCTCTAAAATTTCCTGGTAGATGGCTGCGCTGACCTTGGTCTTGATAAAACACAGTGGACCTACACCAGCAGATGACATGGCTCCCCAAATCATCACTGATTGTGGTAACTTCACACTAGACCTCAAGCAGCTTGGATTGTGGCCTCTCCACTCTTCCTCCAGACTCCAATGAGCAACAGTCCAGATCTTTTTCTCCTTGGCCCAGGTAAGACACTTCTGGCGTTGTCTATTGGTGGCACAAGGAATGCAACACTTGTAGCCCATGTCCTGGATACGTCTGTGTGGGGTGGCTCTTAAAGCACTGACTCCAGCAGCAGTCCACTCCTTGTGAATCTCCCACAAAGTATTGAATGGCCTTTTCTTAACAATCCTATCAAGGCTGTGGTTATCCTGGTTGCTTGTGCACCTTTTTCTACCACACTTTTTCCTTCCACTCAAATGTCCATTAATATACTTGGATACAGAACACTGTGAACAGCCAACTTCTTTAGCAATGACCTTTTGTGGCTTAGGCCGGTTTCACACATCCGGCTTTTCGCCGGTTTGCCGGATCCGGCGCTCTCCCGTACAGACAATACAGTACAGTGACAGCGCTGTAACTTCCGGGTCACATGCGCCGGTCACATGACAGCATGTGACCGGCGCTTGTTGCGCTGTCACTGTACTGTAGTCACTGTATGGGAGAGCGTCGGATCCGGCAAACCGGCGAAAAGCCGGATGTGTGAAACCGGCCTTACCCTCCTTGTGGAGTGTGTCAATGACTGCCTTCTGGACATCTGTCATGTCAGCAGTCTTCCCCATGATTGTGTAGCCTACTGAACCACACTAAGGGGCTATTTTAAATGCTTAGAAAGCCTTTGCAAGTGTTTTGTGGTAATTATTCTAATTTTTTGAGATAATGACTTTTGGGTTTTCATTGGCTGTAAGCCATAATCATTAACAGAAATAAACACTTGGAATAGATCACTATGTAATGACTCTACAGTGTATCCACCGCCATTAACTTGAGAACGGCGGCACCTATAGGCATAGAAGTGGTGTCTAGGTATAGTAAAGTAGCCATGCACTATGCAATGAAACCACCTATAGCACCACCTGGTTGAAAACAATGGAGTTAGCATTTTTATATCGAAAATGGAACGAGAGAGAAAAAAAGTGAATTAAAAAATTGCAGGGCATCATCAATTCAATACGAATCGACACCTTGCATACAGAAATGCTATGATATGAAACCCATGACCCCCCCAGAACATTGAATGCTGGTCACGCATATGGCGCTCATTTAACTTTGATGGTCAAAGTGGCCACCGTCAGCTGCAATGTACATCTGGACTCTGGACAGCATACTGTATCTTGCTGCACGTTGTGCAATATGGTAGGTGACACGTTTGCACAAGCATCTGTGATACGTCGTCGTAGGTCCTGCAATGTTGGTGGAGGGGTCGCAGACACCTGTTGTTTAATGTGACCTCACAGAAAGAAGTCCAATGGGGTCAGGTCAGGTTAGCGTGGAGGCCACTCCACACAGCCACCATACCCAATGACTTGTAGGAAGGTCCCCATGAGGTATCGCTTCACGTCCGCAGCCTTGTAAGTTTTACTCATAGCATTTCTGTATGCAAGGTGTTTATTTGTATTGAATTGATGATGCCCTACAACTTTGTAATTCACTTTTTTTTTCTCTATCTCGTTCAGTTTTCGAGATAAAAATGCTAACTTCGTTGTTTTCCACCAGGTGGCGCTATAGGTGGTTTCATTGCATAACGCATGGATACTTTACTATACCTAGACACCACTTCTATGCCTATAGCTGCCGCCGTTCTCAAGTTAATGGTGGTGGACAGGATATGGGTGGACACACTGTATATACAGTATGTGTAATGCTTTTTGTGTTCAATTACTGAAATAAACTTTTTGCTGATATTCTAGTTTATTGACTTGTATGTAAGCTTTTGACTTTGCAGAAAGTAATAAAAATGCCTTAAAACATTCCCCCTCAAGATTCTGGCATTTGGCAAATATAAATAATTTTGGTTCCTAACTAACGTAAAACGGGAAAGGTTTATTTTGCTTTTCTGTGTCTTTATAGATAGTGAATGTAAATTTCTGGTTTCAGCTGTATTACTTGTCTCCATCCCTAGAGTAGTGAGCAAGGTAGAGATGTGTTTACCTCTGGCAATAGAGCCTTTAGATATTTATTATGTAAATAGTTTCTATGCAGGATTCCACCATACCATCACTGCTGACCCACGCCGAATACAGAAGGACTATGCATTCTGGATGATACTTGAAATACGAAGATGAGCAGCAAGACAGATCCAGTATAAGCCAGTGCCAGGTGACAACATACTGGATGGGTGCCATGAGTGGTATATAGGATTATCAGAAGTTGTAGGAGTACCTGAGCATAGAAGCCTCCATTCCTGGTCTATTATCTATTACCAGGAGGAGCTATCCAAGGCGTATACTAAACAGTCTATTACCACTACCAGGAGGAGTTATTCTATGTGTATATTGGAGTGGTCTATTACCAGGAGGAGCTATACTAGGTATACATTAGAGCAGTCTATTACCAGGAGGAGCTATACATTAGAGCAGTCTATTACCAGGAGAAGCTATACTAGCTGTACACTGGAGCAGTCTATTACCAGGAGGAGCTATACTAGCTGTACACTGGAGCAGTCTATTACCAGGAGGAGCTATCCTTAGAATACACTGGAGCAGTCAATTACCAGGGGGAGCTATCCTAGGGGTACACTGGAGCAGTCTATTACCAGGAGGAGCTATCCTAGGTGTACACTGGAGCAGTCTATTACCAGGAGGAGCTATCCTAGGTGTACACTGGAGCAGTCTATTACCAGGAGGAGCTATCCTAGGTGTACACTGGAGCAGTCTATTACCAGGAGGAGCTATCCTAGGTGTACACTGGAGCAGTCTATTACCAGGAGGAGCTATCCTAGGTGTACACTGGAGCAGTCTATTACCAGGAGGAGCTATCCTAGGTGTACACTGGAGCAGTCTATTACCAGGAGGAGCTATCCTAGGTGTACACTGGAGCAGTCTATTACCAGGAGGAGCTATCCTAGGTGTACACTGGAGCAGTCTATTACCAGGAGGAGCTATCCTAGGTGTACACTGGAGCAGTCTATTACCAGGAGGAGCTATCCTAGGTGTACACTGGAGCAGTCTATTACCAGGAGGAGCTATCCTAGGTGTACACTGGAGCAGTCTATTACCAGGAGGAGCTATCCTAGGTGTACACTGGAGCAGTCTATTACCAGGAGGAGCAATCCTAGGTGTACACTGGAGCAGTCTATTACCAGGAGGGGCAATCCTAGGTGTACACTGGAGCAGTCTATTACCAGGAGGAGCAATCCTAGGTGTACACTGGAGCAGTCTATTACCAGGAGGAGCTATCCTAGGTGTACACTGGAGCAGTCTTTACCAGGAGGAGCTATCCTAGGTGTACACTGGAGCAGTCTATTACCAGGAGGAGCTATCCTAGGTGTACACTGGAGCAGTCTATTACCAGGAGGAGCAATCCTAGGTGTACACTGGAGCAGTCTATTACCAGGAGGAGCAATCCTAGGTGTACACTGGAGCAGTCTATTACCAGGAGGAGCTATCCTTGGTATACACTGGAGCAGTCTATTACCAGGAGGAACTATACTAGGCGTACACTGGAGCAGTCTATTACCAGGAGGAGCTATCCTAGGGGTATCCTGGGCTGACCAGTGCCCTGAACCCCACACAATACAGTGGGGGCAGCATGCGGTGCAGACCCCCTCTCCGGTCAGGGGCTGGAGGCAGCCTGGCAGTGCTGGTTACCCCTCAGCGGGCATTATCTGCACCGGGCCAGTATCAGACAAAAGAGCAGCGAATCTCTTCATCTCCCCTCCTCCCCCTCTCTCCTCCTCTTCCACACCATCCTTCCTTCTTTCTTTCCTCACCTCCGGTCCCGTCCGAGTTCTCGTTCAAGCTGCCCGAGGAGTCGTGGTGAGTGCCCACACACCCTCCCATGGGTGCCGGCGGGGGCAGCCTCTGCCGTTATCTCCCTCTTGCCTTCACACGGGCGGGCGCGCTCACGCTGCGCGTCACCGAAACCGTGGACGAGGAAGAGAAAAGAGAGCGTCGCGGGAGCGCGCTCGTGACGTCACTGAGCTCCACACCCCGCCGTATCCACCTCCTTGTACCGTGCTGATGACGTCACTGAGCGGGTCCATTCAGCTGCTCTCATTGGATGTGTGTGACTGTGAGGAGGACAGGAGCCGGCATGTGCCTTTATAACGGCGCAGTCCTGCTGCCCTGCCACAATTCCCGAAACGCAATGGTGTTTTCCGGCCTGCCAAGAGCCTACCGTGAGCTGCCCTCGGTTAGCTGCGGTGTGCCTGGCATGATGTGTATTCAAGAAGACTGACTATACTCAGAAATAGCTCATAATAAAGCAAGGCCCTACACTACAGTGCCCATACATTATACTGCCCTTCTATACTGAGTGTAGGCCAGAGGAAGTGTTCAACTAGTAATAGTACACCCCTGTGCCTCCCCATAGTAATAGTACACCCCTGTGCCTCCCCATACTAATAGCACACCCCTGTGCCTCCCCATAGTAATAGTACACCCTGTGCCTCCCCATAGTAATAGTACACCCCTGTGCCTCCCCATACTAATAGCACACCCCTGTGCCTCCCCATAGTAATAGTACACCCCTGTGCCTCCCCATAGTAATAGTACACCCCTGTGCCTCCCCATAGTAATAGCACACCCCTGTGCCTCCCCATAGTAATAGTACACCCCTGTGCCTCCCCATAGTAATAGTACACCCCTGTGCCTCCCCATAGTAATAGTACACCCCTGTGCCTTCCCATAGTAATAGTACACCCCTGTGCCTCCCCATAGTAATAGTACACCCCTGTGCCTCCCCATAGTAATAGCACACCCCTGTGCCTCCCCATAGTAATAGTACACCCCTGTGCCTCCCCATAGTAATAGTACACCCCTGTGCCTCCCCATAGTAATAGTACACCCCTGTGCCTTCCCATAGTAATAGTACACCCCTGTGCCTCCCCATAGTAATAGTACACCCCTGTGCCTCCCCATAGTAATAGTACACCCCTGTGCCTCCCCATAGTAATTGCACATCCCTGTGCCTCCCCATAGTAATAGTACACCCCTGTGCCTTCCCATAGTAATAGTACACCCCTGTGCCTCCCCATAGTAATAGTACACCCCTGTGCCTTCCCATAGTAATAGCACACCCCTGTGCCTTCCCATAGTAATAGTACACGCCTGTGCCTCCCCATAGTAATAGTACACCCCTGTGCCTTCCCATAGTAATAGCACACCCCTGTGCCTCCCCATAGTAATAGTACACCCCTGTGCCTTCCCATAGTAATAGTACACCCCTGTGCCTTCCCATAGTAATAGTACACCCCTGTGCCTTCCCATAGTAATAGTACATCCCTGTGCCTCCCCATAGTAATAGTACACCCCTGTGCCTCCCCATAGTAATAGTACACCCCTGTGCCTCCCCATAGTAATAGTACACCCCTGTGCCTTCCCATAGTAATAGTACACCCCTGTGCCTTCCCATAGTAATAGTACACCCCTGTGCCTCTCCATAGTAATAGTACACCCCTGTGCCTCCCCATAGTAATAGTACACCCCTGTGCCTCCCCATAGTAATAGTAGACCCCTGTGCCACCCCATAGTAATAGTAGACCCCTGTGCCACCCCATAGTAATAGTAGACCCCTGTGCCTCCCCATAGTAATAGTACACCCCTGTGCCTCCCCACAGTAATAGTACACCCCTGTGCCTCCCCACAGTAATAGTACACCCCTGTGCCTCCCCATAGTAATAGTACACCCCTGTGCCTCCCCATAGTAATAGTACACCCCTGTGCCTCCCCATAGTAATAGTACACCCCTGTGCCTCTCCATAGTAATAGTACACCCCTGTGCCTCCCCATAGTAATAGTACATCCCTGTGCCTTCCCATAGTAATAGTACACCCCTGTGCCTTCCCATGCAAACAGTACAATCCTGTGCCTCCCCATAATAATAGTACACCCCTGTGCATCCGCATAGTAATAGTACACCCCTGTGCCTCCCCATAGTAATAGTACACCCCTGTGCCTCCCCATAGTAATAGTACACCCCTGTGCCTCCCCATAGTAATAGTACACCCCTGTGCCTCCCCATAGTAATAGTACACCCCTGTGCCTCCCCATAGTTATAGTACACCCCTGTGCCTTCCCATAGTAATAGTACACCCCTGTGCCTTCCCATAGTAATAATACACCCCTGTGCCTTCCCATAGAAACAGTACAATCCTGTGCCTCCCCATAATAATAGTACACCCCTGTGCCTCCCCATAATAATAGTACACCCCTGTGCCTCCCCATAGTAATAGTACACCCCTGTGCCTCCCCATAGTAATAGTACACCCCTGTGCCTTCCCATAGTAATAGTACACCCCTGTGCCTTCTCATAGTAATAGTACACCCCTGTGCCTTCCCATAGTAATAGTACACCCCTGTGCCTTCCCATAGTAATAGTACACCCCTGTGCCTCCCCATAGTAATAGTACACCCCTGCGCCTTCCCATAGTAATAGTACACCCCTGTGCCTTCTCATAGTAATAGTACACCCCTGTGCCTTCCCATAGTAATAGTACACCCCTGTGCCTCCCCATAGTAATAGTACACCCCTGTGCCTTCCCATAGTAATAGTACACCCCTGTGCCTCCCCATAGTAATAGTACACCCCTGTGCCTCCCCATAGTAATAGTACACGCCTGTGCCTCCACATAGTAATAGTACACCCCTGTGCCTCCCCGTAGTAATAGTACACCCCTGTGCCTCCCCATAGTAATAGTACACGCCTGTGCCTCCCCATAGTAATAGTACACGCCTGTGCCTCCCCATAGTAATAGTACACGCCTGTGCCTCCCCATAGTAATAGTACACCCCTGTGCCTCCCCATAGTAATAGTACACGCCTGTGCCTCCCCACAGTAATAGTACACCCCTGTGCCTCCCCATAGTAATAGTACACCCCTGTGCCTCCCCATAGTAATAGTACACCCCTGTGCCTCCCCATAGTAATAGTACACCCCTGTGCCTCCCCATAGTAATAGTACACCCCTGTGCCTCCCCATAGTAATAGTACACCCCTGTGCCTTCCCATAGTAATAGTACATCCCTGTGCCTTCCCATAGTAATAGTACACCCCTGTGCCTCCCCGTAGTAATAGTACACCCCTATGAGTTTTTTTACCCTTCAGAAATTAATCGAAAATGGAATGAAAAAAAGACTATTTCTTTCTGCAAAATGTTTCTTCAACCCACATTTTTTTCACTTTTACAAGTTAATGCATGATAAGATGGACACCACAATTTGTCCCCTAGTTTCTTCTGAGCGCGCTGATACCTCACATGTGGTCAGAAACCTCTGAAGGGCCCAGAAGGGAAGGAACAATATTGAAATTTTGGAACACAAATTGACTGACACACGCTGCTCAAAAAATATTAAACGTCTTACCCTCGGGCGATTTTTTTTTTTTCTTTTTTCATTTTCTGCTCCCCTCCTTCTGAGAGCCGTAACCTTTTTATTTTTTGTCAATCTTGCCATATGAGGACTTGCTTTTTGCGGGACCAGTTGTACTTTTGAATGAAACAATTAGTATTACCATATAGTGTACTGGAAAACAGGAAATAAATTCTAAGGCCCTGTGCGCACTTACCGATTTTTGCCACGGATGTCCTGCGGTTTTGCTGCATGTTTCGCTGCATGTTATGTTCATAACATCTCTGCAGTGATTCACCAGCAAATCCTATGGGAAAAAAATGCTGTGCGCACTATGCGGAATTTGACAGCTGCATGTTTTGCTGCGGGATTCCCGCAGCAAAAACAATTGCATGTCACTTCTTTTCCACAGGTCCCTGTGGGATTTCACTCCATTGACTGCAATGTAATCGTGAAATCCCACAGGGAAGTGATGTCATTACAGGAAGAGGAAGCGGAGCAGACACACACACATCCCAGACACAGACACAGAACACAGACACATCACTCACACACACATATAGACAACACATACAAATCAAACGGAAATATAGAAAAAAAAAAATCACGTGTGCTCCGCCGTATTTTTACCTTCCAGCCGAGGTAAGCACACAGCAGCGGCCTGGTATTCTCAGGCTGGGGAGGACGAGGGGCAGGGTTAATGTCCCCCCTCCTCCTGCAGCCAAGAATATCAGCCGCAGCTGCCATGGGACTGTCGCATGCATTATGCAACAGTCCCGGAGTGTCCCCGGCTCTTCCAGATGCCGTGATGCGGTGGCTATCCAGGTAATAACGAGTTAATGGCAGCGGATCGCCGCCACTAACTCCGGCCTTGATCATGGCAGCGTCTATGTGACAGCTGACATGATCAACCCGTAAGTAAAGTGAATAAACACACACACAAAGAAATCCTTTATTTTAAATAAAACACAAATAAGCCTCCTCGTTCACCCGTTTATTACCCACCCCAAACACACAGCTCCGGCGTAATCCACGTTTTGCGCTGCTTGCATCCAGAAGCGAGTGACACGCTGCTGAATGCAGCCTGGCAGCGAGACAGCAGAGGTAACCACAGGGCATTTCCCACGTCCGGTAATGTGAACTCACATTACCGCTCGGGAGAAATGCAGCGTGTGCTCATAGGGACTCTATCTATCCCTCTGTCTATTCTTCTATCTGTCTATCTATTCTTCTATCTATTCCTCTGTCTGTCTATTTATCTACTCTCTATCTCAGCAGGAAATTACCTTTTTTTTTTCAACGTGCTTTATTGCATGGAATGCATTAAAGCACATGTACCAACCCGCACGCGGCAAAATCGCGGCAATACCGCGAACAATATCGCGGCAAACCGCATGTAGTTTTCGGGTGCGGTTTGCCGTGGTTTTTTACAGCGGGTGCGATAATCTTTCATCAGACCCTGCGGAATTTTCTTAAGAAAATTCCGTTTTCCAGTGCACACAGGGCCTAAGTGCGGTGAAATTGCAAATAAAGTGCAATTGCACGAATGTTTTGGTGATATTTTATTCACTGTGTTCACTATATGGTAAAACTGATATGTCGGTGTGATGCCTCAGGTGCGAGTTTGTAGATAGCAAACATGTATACTTCTACTTCTAAGGGGTTAAAAAATATTCAGAAGTTTGTCCAAAAAAAGAATAGCGCATTTGGCACCATTTTCTGAAACCAGCAGCGTTCTCATGTTTCGGGATCTGGGGCTCAGTGATGGAAGGTTAGTGCAGCACATCCAGGATGGCACAGCAATGCGAGATGGGTTAGCTGTGTCTGTCAGCACAGTGTCCAGAATATGGAGCAGATTCCAGGAGATGTGGAGGTGGCCGTGGAGGGCTATAACCCAGCAGCAGGACCACTGCTTCCTCCTTTGTGCAAAGAGGAACAGGAGGAGCAGTGCCTGATGTCTGCAAAATGACTTCCAGCAGACCACTAATATCCATGTGTCTGCTCAAACTGTCATAAATAGACTCAATGACTGTGGTATGAGGGCCTGAATTCCACAAGTGGGTGCTATAAGGTGATTTGGCATCTGCCAGAGAACACCAAGATTTGCAGATTCAACATTGGCGTCTTGTGCTGTTTCCAGATGAGATCAGGTTCACACTGAGCACATGTCACAGACGTGACATTGTCTGGAGACACCGTGGAAATGCCTGCAACATCCTCCAGCAAGACCAGTTTGGCAGCATCCTCCAGCATGACTGGTTTCGCAGTGGGACAGTAATGGTGTGGAGAGGCATTTCTTTGGAGAGCCGCACAGTCCTCCATGTACTCACCAGAGGTACCCTGACTGCCATTAGGTGCCAGGATGAGATCCTCAGACTGACTGTGAGACCATATGCAGGTGCAGTTGGCCCTGGATTCCTTCTGATGCATAACAATGCTAGGCCTCATGTGGCTCAAGTGTGTCACCAGTTCTGCATGAAGGCATTGATGCTGTAGACTGGTCTGTCCATTACCCAGACCTGAATCCAATCCAGCTCATCTGGAACATTGTATCTCGTTCCATCCTCCAATGCTACGTTGCACTACAGACTGTCGATGAGTTGACTTATGTTTTAGTCCAGGACTGGGAACAGATCCCTCAGGAGAACATTCGCTACCTCATCAGGAGCATGGCCACACACTACAGCCTCATTTGCTTGTCTTGAGGCATTTCCACTGAAGTTGCATCAGCCTGTAATTTTATTTTCCACTTTGATTTTGAATATCATTCCAAATCCAGACGTCCATTTTTATATTTTATTGCTCTCAACGCATTCCACTATGTAATGAATAAAGATTTGCAACTGGAATATTTCATTCATTGAGATCTAGGATGAGGTATTTTAGGGTTCTCTTTATGTTTTTGAGCAGTGTAGATTGCTGGCACCATGCCGCATTTGTACAGCCCATAAGGTGTCGAAACAGAAGAAACCCCCACAAGTGACCACATTTTGGAAACTACACCCCCTCAAGGAGTTTATGTAGGAGTATATTGAGCATGTTGAACCCATAGGTGCTTCACAGAATTTTTTTTAAATGTGAATGTGAAAATGAAAATTGTGGGTGTTTTTTCTAAAAATTTTGTTTAGCCCCAAATTTGTAATTTTCACAATAGGTAATAGGAGAAAACAGACCCCATAAATTGTTACACAATTTATTCTGAATGCAATTATACCACACATGGTCATGCTGCCGCATATAAGAAGCATGGTATATGAAATCAGACCAACTTGGAGCCTGACGCACAACAAAAATACAAGTAAGGGGGTGTCACGCTGCTGGGTATGACAAGCTTTGCACGTGCGTTCAGATCTACAGGAAACCTGATGCACGACAAAAATGCAACCAACAATACAACAAGTAAGGGGGAACACAGGGGAAACTCCGAAGAAAGTGCTCAGCAGAGGGCGCAGAATAAATGTGATCCGAGGCGAATTCTGATTTTTGGGCGTTAGGATGAAGAAGTAGACAGCAGTACAAAAACAGTTTTTATTGTGTTTCGTCATCTGTTATAAGTGATACGATGGCTTTATTCTTTTGGTTAGTGCGATTACAGCAAAACTAGATTTCTATAGTTTTTTTTTTTTTTTGTTCTGCTGCTATCATATAGTAAAAATGTTTTTCATAAAAAGTTTTTTCATCGCCATATTCTGAGAGCTGTAACTTTTTTTATTTTTTGGCAAACAGAGCTGTATGAAGGCTTATTTTTTGGGCACCGTGTTGTAGATTTTTTTAGTACCATTTTGGTGTGTATACCATTTTTTTTATTGCTTTTTATTCAGATTTACAGATGCAGAATGAACAAAAAGCAACAATTCACGTATTGTTTTTAGATATATTTTTACACCCTTCGCTGTGTGGTAAAAGTGATTTATTTTTTGAATCAGTAAGATTCTAGTATAGTATACACTTGTATAGTTTTTTTTATGTTTTGCTAATTTTACACATTAAAAACAATATTTTACAGAAATGAATTTGTTTTTGCGTCACCATATTCTTAGAGCCGTATATTTTTTATTTCTTTGACAAATGAGCCATATCAGGGCTTATGTTTTTTGGGACAGTTTGCCGTTTTCATTGATACAATTTTTTTTACATATGACTTTTTAATTGCTTTTTATTTTATTTCTGTCAGTATGATGAAAAAGCATGTGCTTATATTATTTTTTGTACGGTGTTTACCATACAGAATATCTACCATGACAGTTTTATAGTTTAGGTTTATTTCAGAAACAGCTATACCAATAATGTGTACTTTTTTGTTTTTTCTTTTACACAAATACTGTATTTTTAATGGTGAAATTGATTTTTGGGATTTGTGTGCGCTTTTTTTTTTTTTTTTTTTTTTTTTTTCCTTAAGTTTTTTTTGTTACTTTTTCACTACTTAGTCCCACTGCGGGACATAAATATATTTTACTTTGATTACTGGTCTCACGCATTACAGGACTTGTGTACAGCAGTGCTGGAAATCGGTTAGTGACCCACTGACATAGCTAGCTTTTTAGACCCCGTTTATAGCAGGATCTAACAGGCCACCATACTCTGGAGTCATGAGTTGACCTCAGGGAACCATGGCAACCATCGGCACCCATGATTACAATCAGGGGGGAGCTATTGTATCAAAGGGGTCTTTTAACCCTCTTAACCATTTAGATACCAATATTTCGATAGTGCTAGTGGTATTTAAGGTGTTATTCATCCCCCTATCGGGTTTTACAACCTAATTTTTGCCCGCGAGGTGGTATTCACATTCCTTTTTGTCGTTTTAAAACGCCAATGACTAAGGACCGTAACGGTCTCCGTTTTAATGTGTATTGGCGGTCATTAAGGGCTTAATCATTAATAATAATAATAACAATAACAATAATAGAATGTTATCACGCCACTTGACATCTGCTAATGATGTGCCAATCACATAAGTGGTCTAGGGAGCCAACGACTCTTTGTTCCATTACAGTTGTCAACAGTATTGGTGTTATGAGGCCCACTGCTGGACTAGCCCATCTGAGGTTCGCCAGAAATGTAAAATGGCTTGACTGGTCCTGGCACCATACCATGGCTAAATAACACCACAATGGATAATACCACCACACAGTACATCAGTAATACCACACCATGATTAAATATCACCATATGCCTCTGACTAATGCTACCATGCTGTGAGTGGGTATCATCACGCTGCTGCTCAAATAATGCCTCCAACATCTGGTGACGGAATAACACCATCTTTCTGTGGTTGGACCCCTATAGTATGAATGTGACTCGCCCACCCCAGGGCTATGGGACACCCGGTGCCGGGCCGGACTAGTCCGGGGGACGTCAGTGGTGGTGGGGCCCGACTCCGTGGCCCTGGTGGGTGTCAGTTGTAATAGGGCTGGTGACTTGGGAGCAATTAAAGTATATGTTTCGTGACGCCACCTGTGGTCTGCGGCTATTAAGCCGCCGCTGCTGTGTGAGGCCTCCGGGGTGATGTTATGGCAGCAATGGTGGTACTGCTCCCCACAGGTGGAGCGGAACCCCGGGAACACTGTTAGTGCTCGTGAAAGTCTATGGTGTTGTGTGGCTAACACGGTGCAGGGCCGACAGGCAATGAAAGAACCAGGCACAAACAACAGTCTCTTTACCTTTTCCTCTTTTACTTTAGGAACAGTCCAGTCCTGGGAGACCGTCACAGGTGGTGATGGGGATCCGGTCGGCCTGGAAGTACTTGGGGTGATCTTTCTGGCCAGCTGAGTATGAGGCCTACTCCTGTGCTTTTATTTGTTATGATAGGACCCTGCTTCTCTGAATCCAGCAATGGCCCTCTTTGCTGCTGGGACCGATGGTACGTCCCTTTCCCTCTGTAGTAGGCTGCGCAGGCCCTCTCTGGTGCTTCTCTGCTGGAGTCCACACCGGGCCCTGATGCTGCAGCTGTACCTTCGGGCTGTTTATGGGCCAAGTGCTTGCAGCTCTCCTGCCCTTCGGATTCGGCTACCAGGGAGTATTTTAAGCCCTGGTGGCCACAGACTCCGATGTCCGAGTCTCTTCGCTGCCTCTCTGCTACTCCTGCTTCCCTGGGCCAAGCTGCTCTAGCTCTAGGCCCCAGATCCACAGGACAGCACACTCTGCGTCTGCTCACTATCACTTCTCCCTACAGACTGAACTCTACTTCCTCCCTCAGGTCAGACTTGAGGAAGGCTCCCTGGAATTCCAGGTTCAGAGCTCCCCCTGCTGGCCGGAGGGAGAACTGCGGTGGATGTTAAACTTGCTGGCCAATGGACCTCCCCATTACCTCCAGGCTCAGCATTAACCCTTTGGAAGGGCAATGCTGTTGTGGCGACCAGGTCCTGGGGCGCCACAAATGTTTAATACTGCAATACACCACCATAAGGTGATCGGATAATACCACTGATACTGTTATTGATGAACAACCATGCTGTAATTGTGCTAAACCATAACAGTGCACCCCTTGATGCATTATGTAACTGGATCAAGACATTCTTCCACAAAGCAACCCAACTTTACTGGAGAGCTACTCCGTTTTCTGTTATACGGTCATTAATCCTGTGCTCATTCATCTAGCACTATTTTACATGTATGAATGAAATGCTATTTGTTAATGTCTGTATCATCCAAATGTCTCTTCTTCACACTGCAGCTGTGCTGCTGGCTTTGTGTACTGGTGCTGTAGTGAATGAGCTGTCAGATGATTCATTAAAAAATGAGAGAGGACTTGATGATTATGGGCAGAATAAACACCAAATCACCAACCTCTTCAGGACAGACGAGTACTGCAGATTTCAGCTGGCATCATGCTGACGCCTCACACTGTAGCCAAAGTTACCCTTAAAAACATCTCTACAGCACTCACTAACAAGGACCTATACAGGGATCGGTGATGCACTAAGTTAGATGTGTGTATCAGAAACGTATGGCCTCATTCCCACTGGCGTATAAATAATCGCTTCGACACTCAACCGGAAAAGTGGGAAGAGTGTCATGCGCAGGTCACTCTGTATGTCATGGGAGTGCTATGCGAGTGTGACATTTTTTCTCGCCAAGCATCTATATGACTTGCGTATTCAATGCATTTTTAATATCATCTTTGCATACTGTAACTCTATGTAATGTTAAGGTACTTTTCATAATTAATAAAGCAATGACCATCGCATGACCATCGCCACTGCAGCCTGTCAACAAAGACTGAAATAGCAGCGGCTTAGAGGTGAAAAAATGTTAATCCTGAACAACCCCTTTAAAGGGAACCTGTCTGGTGCAATATCCACCCAGGACCACGAGCAGTTCTGGGTGCATATTGCTAATCCCCGCCTACTGTCCCTGTATGCACTAGTATAGATAGAGATCTTTAGAAAAAGTATTTCTAAAGATCTTTTATTTTATGCTAATGAGCGCGGGGACTAGTCCTAAGGTCGTTATTTCCCCTTACCCAGTCAGCCCACATAGCATGGTAGCACACCTCTGTGGGCATACTAACATGCTAATGAATATACAGCAACGCCACACATACCTCACTGTTCATGGCGGTCGGTGGAGGATGGATGTGCACTAGGCATGATCCGGAGTCCTTAGCACTTCCGGTCTTGCGCACTGTACCTCACTGAAGCCGGGAAGTTTACACCCAGCATCAATTTAGTGCGCGTGATTGGAAGCCTCGGGTACTCCGGATCATGCTCAGTGCGCATCCATCTTCCATCGGCTGCCATGAACAGTGAGGTATGTGTGACGTTGCTGCATATTCAATAGCATGCTAGTATGTCCACAGGGGTGTACTAGCATGCTATGTGAGCCGACTAGCCAAGGGAACAAACACCCTCGGGACTAGTCCCCGCGCTCATTAGCATATGATAAAAGATATTTAAGAATACTTTTTTTAAAGATCTCTTTATCTATGCAAGTGTATACAGGGACGGTTAGGCAGGGATTAGCAATATACACTCAGAACTGCTCGTGGTCCTGGGTGATATTGCACCTGACAGGTTCCCTTTAAGGCTACAGTTAAAAATATGCAATCTCAATGTAGAACTATCCATTTGAAGGAAAGGTTCTATATTTTGTTTGGTCCAAAGAGGAAATATTTTTTTGAGCAAGAGTATTATAATGTAAATCTGTATTCCCATGGCTTCCGCCAAGTTTGGGTCCTCAAAACTGGATCCATAACATGGATAACATATGGATGTGGACAATTGTTACAAGTAAAAATGGACCTGTTTTTTTCTCATATCAGGTACACGGATCTGTTAATTAAACAACTGTGTGAAGAGTGCTATTTTTAAAGAGAACGTATCAGCACAATTTTGTAATATAAAGTAAAGACACAACTAAATAACTGTAATGGCTCTGTAATACTGATTACATTGTTATCTTTGGTGAAGAAATCCACTTTGTGGTTCTTATTAAATCACTATTTGAAGTTTTCTGCTAATTAGAATCTGTGCACAAGGGCTGGACTGTACACTGGGTCTTCTCCTCCCTGTCTCTGATTCCCCAGGTCCTTTTACCTGGTTCTGGTCTGTGAATGACAGGTCAGTGCTGAGGTTTCACACAGCGGACCCAGATCATTCAAAGAAAGCAGGCAGGCGGAGGGAGTCACACTAAGGTAAGGGAAGACCCAGTATGCAGTCCGGCCCCTGTGGACCAAAATCTAATTAAGGCCGCGCTCACGTCAGTGGTATTCTGCCGCAATGACAAATCTGGCACAAATGCATTTCACTTTAATGCATTTCCTATGGACTTTCAGCAAGTTCCGGTCACATGAGGTTGTGTGCGTTGTACACAACCGCCTGTGACCGGAACTTGCCGCGAGTCCATAGGAAATGCATTGAAGTGAAACGCATTTGTGCCGGATCCAGCATTGCGGCAGAATACCGCTGATGTGAAGCCCGCCTAACAGAAGACTTTAAATGGTGATTAAAAAAGAGGCACAAAGCGGATTTCTTCATAAGTATCAATGAAATCAGTATTACAGAGCCATTACAGCCAAGTATATTCTTTACAGTACAAAATCAAGCTAACAGGCTCTCTTTAAATACATTTATTAGAAGCAGAAGCAATTTTCCAAAATATAGGTTATGTCCACATGAAATATAAATTGCAGATTTGCTGGTGACCTTACAGATATATCATTAATTTCACCCTCTGCTGTGCAAACCACACCATAAATACTATACATTAACATGCCACAACTGTAAAATCCACACTGCAGGTCAGTCTCCTTGTGGATTCTTTTGGTAAAATATGAAGAGGAGGGACTCTTTTTGAAATTCAAATTCACTAGATTAAAATTCACTAGATTCAATGAATTTGTCTATAAAGTTCACTTTTTGTGGCAAATTAATTACATGCAAATCACAGGTATCGCAAAGCCTCCATTTGCTCTAACTCGTGTAGCATTCTGAGTAGTAATGTTCGGACCCGGACTGTAAAAGTTCAGATCCGTGTGGTTTCAAAGATATCAGGGTACCGGACCTATGCCCGCGAGTCCGCCGGGTGTTGATCCGGATCCAGCACTGGGGAAATTAAAAGAAAATAAAGGAAAAATAAAGAAAATAATACTGAAGCAAGCACTTCATCCTTAAGCGGGGTTTACACGCTACGATTTCGCTACAGCGATCTTGTTGGGGTCACGGATTTTGTGACGCACATCCGGCTGCTGTAGCGATGTCGTAGCGTGTGACTTCTAGGAGCGATTTTGGATTGTTGCAAAAACGTCCAAAAACGCTCCTCGCTGATATGGGGGTCCGCTGCCAGTTATCGCTGCTGTCGCTGGGGCAAAGTTGATCCTCGTCCCTGCGGCAGCACGCATCGCTACGTGTGACGCCGCAGGAACGAGGATCATCTGGTTACCTGCCTCCGGCCACAATGCGGAAGGAAGAAGGTGGACGGGATGTTATGTCCCGCTCATCTCCGCCCCTCCGCTTTCATTGGGCGGCCGCTTACTGACGTCGCTGTGACGCCAAACGGACCGCCCCCTTAGAAAGGAGGCGGTTCGCTGGTCACAGCGACATCGAAGGGCAGGTAAGTATGTGTGACGGGGGTGCGTGATTTTGTGTGCGACGGGCAGCAATATGCCCGTCACGCACAAACGATGGGGGCGGGTCTCATGCTAGCGATATCGGGCCGGATATCGCAGCATGTAAAGCCACCCTTACTGCACATGCACTGCTTTCCCTGCCCACTGGCCATCCTGGAGTCTGTGATTCATTGCAGTTAGACGCACCCCCCAGCCTGTGTGACAGTATCTCACTGCAAAGAATCACAGGCGTTGTCTGTGGGTCAGTATCGTGGTATATAACTAAATAGATGAATGCAATATTCAACTAATGCGGGCATCACACGGTACGATTTATCGTGCGATTGCACGAGCGATCGTACCCGCCCCCCGTCGTATGTGCGTCACAGGCAATTAGTTGCCCGTGGCACACAAAGTCGTTAAACCCCCATCACACATACTTACCTCAGGGATGACCTTGCTGTGAGCAGCAAACGTCCACTTCCTGAAGGGGGAGGGACGTTCGGTATTACAGCGACGTCACACAGCGGCCGGCCAATAGAAGCGGAGGGTCGGAGATGAGCGGGACGTAAACATCCCGCCCACCTCCTTCCTTCCGCATTGCTGCCTGGATGCAGGTAAGCTGTGTTCATCGTTCCTGGGGTGTCACACGGAGCCATGTGTGCTGCCCCGAGTACGATGAACAACCAGCACAAAGTAGAATAAACGATTTTTTAAAAATGAGCGACGTGTAAATGATTCGCGATTTGTAACAGATTTGCGATCATTTACAGACGCTTGTAGGTGTCACACGGGACGACGTCGCAAACGATACCGGATGTGCGTCACTAAAACCGTGACCCCCAACGACATATCGCACGACAGATCGTCTCGTGTGACGCCCGCATTAGGGTCTACCTGTATTATGATACCCAACCCAGATAAAGTGCATGGCTACAGGCTGCAGCCCCCAGCCATGCGCTTATCTTGTCTGTGTATCAAAATAAAAGGAACCGCATATGGGTTTTTAAAAAAAAAAAAAATATTTAAATATATAATTAAAAAAATTGGTGTACAGTTCCCCTCAATTTTGATACCCAGCCATAATAAAGCCTTACAGCTGGAGGCTGGCATTCTCAGACTGGGGAGGTCCAAGCTTATTGGGCCACCCCTAGCCTAGACATAGCAGCCTCCAGCTGCCCAGGATTGTATCATCCATTAAATGTAACAATCCCCGCGCTTTACCTAGTTCTTACCGATTGTCCGAGTGCGGTGGCAATCGAGGTAATAAGGGGTTAATAACAGCCCACATCTGCCACTAAGCCCTAGATTACTGATGGGGAGGGTCTATGAGACTCCCCCATTACTAATCTGTAAGTGAAAGTAAATAAACCCAAACACTGAAAAAAATCCTTTATTTGAAATAAAATACAAAAAAACATCCTTTCACCAATTTATTAACCCCCAAAACACCCCTAATTCACATGAGGTCCCACAATGATTCCAGCTCTGCTATATATCTGAAGTCACAGTGCACGATTATGGTACATGAGTGAACGCTGTGAGATTCAGGCAGAGAATGAATGAGATGCGCGATCAGCTGTGACATCACTCAGGTTATTTGCGGTCACAGCGGGAGGTTCCACGATCCTCCACCTGTGTTTTTTGCCAACGGATGCAGATTTGGTGCTGAAATTTTTACACCATATTCCTGCACCCAATCTACACATCCTGGCAAAAAAACGCATCATACCACATGCGGTTTTGATACGTTTTTTCTAGGAGGTGAGGATTGGGTGCATGAATATTGTGTAGAAATTTTGTCAACAAATTTGCATCCCTTGGCCAAAAAAAAGGTTTTGACACAATTTCGGTGCAGTTTTCTGTCAGGAGGTGCAACTTTGGTACTGAAATGTCTGCACTAGATTTCAGCACCAAATTTGCAACTCTTGGCAAAAAAACCCACTTTTTTTTTTTTTTTTGCATTTTTGGGCCAAGAGATACAAATTTGGTGATTAAATGTTTGCACAGTATTCATGCACCCAATATTCTACACCTCATGGCAGAATATATTGTAAAAATTTCAGCACCAAATTTGCATATCTTTGCAAAAAAACCACGGTTTCTACTAGGAGATGCAGGTGAGTTCACTAAGTTTAAGGAGGTCAAATGAGGTCCTCTGAGGCCATGTTACCTGCTGTAACAGCTGGAGGAGGACTGTGGGAACCCTTAGCTGCGACTGCAACTAATCTGAGTGAAGTCACCACTAATCGCTTGGCTCATTCATTCTCAGCCTGGAGCTCACAGCGGACAGTCATGTTCTATGATCACGCACTGTAACTTTAGATATGTAGCAGCTGGATTCATTGTCGGACCTTGTGTGGATTAAGTTGGACCTGCAGGGGTGTTTTGGGGGTTAATAAAGTGGTGAAAAAGGGTTTTGTTTTTGTATTTTATTCCAAATGGATTTTTTTGGTGTTTGTGTTTATTTACTTTCACTGACTGATTAGTAATGGGGGAGTCTCATAGACCCTCACTGTTACTAATCTAGGGCTTAGTGGCAGCTGTAGGCTGCCAATAACCTCTTATATTACCCCGATTGCCACCGTACCAGGACAATCAGGAAGAGACAGGTAAAGCGCCGGGCTTGTCGCATCTAATGGATGCAACAAATCCAGGCAGCTGCAGGCTGTTATTTTTAGGTTGGGTGGCGGCCCAATAACCATGGGCTTCCCCCAGCTGTCGGGCTTTATCTTGGCTGGGCATCAAAATTGGGGGGGTGCGCACGCCAATGTTTTAAATTATTTATATAAATAATTAAAGAGAAAAAATCTGCACTGCATGCGGTTCTTCCTATTTTGATATACAGCCAAAATAAGCGCATGGCTGGGGGCTGCAGCTTGTAGCCGTGGGCTTTATCTGTACTGGGTATCATAGCATGGGGGGACCCTATAACAATTGTTTTATTTATTTATTTTTACTATACAATAGACACGCAGACAGAATTTGTGATTGGAAGCAGTCAGCTGACACGCTGACATTCAGGGTGGGAGCACATCTGACAGCAACCAATCACAGGTGCTGGTGGGCGGGAAAAGCAATGCACATGCAGTTAAGGCTAATTTCCGGTCCAGGAAATGAATGCTTGGCCTGGAAGCAGTGTACAGCTGTGCCAGAGCCTTGGTGATTACAGTGTGCCTGATCTTATCCCCCATCCCTTCTACCAACATTTTTAATTCGCAAAATGGAGGGGAGCCAGCACTGCTTATGAGTGGCATGCAACAATGAGAACATAAAAAGTGTAATACTCACAAATTCATTCCTACTGTAACAATTCAATGAGATTTTTTGCAAATGATTGATCAATGATTTGAGCCCCCCTGCCCCGTCACGGCAAATCTCTATAGGGGGGTCCTTACACTATATTTATAATTTATATACGTACCATTAGGTCTCGTGTTATGCGCAGGATCATATAAGAACACCACCTATTTTGCAATATGGTTTGCAAATTCCTTCTGTTGCCATCAAAATTCATGTTGGTGCCTGTTCACATACAGCCACTGCCCCCTGTTCCATAGGCATCATTACTAAATCACCATCTGTCTGGGGCTGTTCCGCCCTCATCCATGTTTGCTGGTTTGGCACTGTGAGGGCCAGTTCTGACATTGTGCTGGTGTGTGTGGTTCTGCCACACACACTGGCACCTGAGCTGCCCCTTTACTCGCAGTTGTCTGTCCTTGCAGCATGGGAGCGGTTCTGACATTTCTCAGGTAGGTGGTGTGACGACATGGACTCTCATGGGTTTAAGTTTCTTAAAATTCAGCCAGACAGGATGATAGATTGTTTATAGACTGGGGATAAGTCCCTCATTGTTTTTACAAGACTCTTGTTGACTCATGTAATTGTGTTGGCCACTGAAAGCCAGATGTATTGTTTCTCCAGACTCTTCCAGTAATCATTGTATTGTAGTTGTGTATTGCTAAAGTAATTACCTTAGTAGCCATTGTCTAGTCGGTGACTTCCAGACTACATGTATACCCTCAGTCTTTCTGTAGACATCATTTGGATAAACATTGTCCATGCAGCTTGAGATTCATCCAATCGATGAGGACGCAGTGTATCCAAGTGGAAGGCTGTGGCTATAAAAGGGATTTCTTTAAGCCACCAGGGGGTTGTTGATGGATGCTGATGGATCCAGTCTAAGCTCTTAGGAGCTAACTAGAGGATCAGGATATTTATGGCTTCAATCTAGGGACTCCGGTTCCAGTTGGAGACCATATCCACAGCCTAGGGATTTCGACTCCGGCTGCCAGGATTGTATCATCATACCAGGACTACCTAAGGAGGACACTCAGGTTGGGATAGTTCAGTCACCTGTTACAGACTTTGCAGACCTCAGCCAGCTTCCTAAATCTGGCGTTATTCCAGTCACGGTGGGTGCCCACCGAAAGCGGGGTGCTGCCGGATTGGAGTAAGTAGCCCTGGAACCTGTGAGGCATGGACATTCTAAATAGAAGAAAAAACAAAAAAGCTAGCACTAAATGTGCACTACAGCACTAAAAATTCCAACTGTACTTATTATAAATTTGAGATTTTTGGCAAAAAATTGCAATTTCTTGAGCCACCCCGCCACTCCACGGCAAATCTCATTTGGGGCAGTCCTAACACTAAAATATTTGTATAAAATGTGCCAAATGGCCTCACATATGAAATAGTAGAACTGCTCTTAGCAGCACTCACCTGGTCTATTTCAGTCCCATACCCATGACTGAATCATGGCTGTGGGCGGGACAGGTCCAAGCAAATGCTGCATGAAGTAAATAGCCTGTGGACAGGGCCTGATGACTGAATGTGAATAGTCACCAATCGCCAAAATCTAGGCAGATGGAATACATCCCAAATTGGGGTGCATAGCAAGGTGGGGGTCAGCCACCGACCAATTCAATTAAGAAAAAACAAAAAAGCTAGCACTAAATGTGCACTACAACACATGGACATTCTAAATCCCTGGTGAGCCAGCGGAAGGGTGAGACTCTGTTGCCTGTTACATGTTTGTTTTGCTGGTTATGTGTTATGTGCCGTTAATTGTTTGGGGATCCAATAAAGTCTATTGTGGTTCCCTCACCCTGTGTTGTCTGAGTAGTGTTACGCCCATGGTTAAGGAGGCCGGCGTTCAGTTGGGATGAGCCCTGAGCCACGCTGTCTTTCTAAAGGCGGCGGGTTTTAGTGGACGACAGCACCCACTGAGCCCCGTGTCTCCACAGGTGGTGTTTCTTATATGGTCCTGCGCATTACACGAGACTTTATGGTACGTATATAAATTATAAATATAGTGTAGGGACCCCCCTATAGAGATTTGCCATGACGTGGCAGGGGGGCTCAAATCATTGATCAATTATTTGCAAAAAATCTCATTGAATTGTTACAGTAGGAATGAATTTGTGCATATTACACTTTTTATGTTCTCATTGTTGCATGCCATTCATAAGCAGTGCTGGCTCCCCTCCTTTAACCTTTTTTAATTGCCAGATTCTGGTTTCCAAAGACTTATATAGGGACCAGCATCCGGCCGGAAACCGTCCCTATTATCTGCAAGTCCTCTCATCACTAATTCTGAGGTCTCCTAGTACTTTGGTCAATCCCTTTCATGCTTATTAAAGTAAACAAAGCCTTAGGGCTCATTCACACATGAGATTTTCACATCCGCATGCTATCCGTTTTTTTCACAGATAGCACTCTTACCAATGACAGACTATGGGATTGTTCACATATTCACATGCTTCTTTCCTCAGACCCAGTGATCCATGCAAACGAACAGGGACATGTCCAATATTGGTCCGAGTGTTGGATCAAAATTGGCAATGCAAGTCTATGGGTTCATGGAAAAATCTGCCAGTATTCGGGTTTCCATCCGTGTGCTGTCTGTTTTTCACTGACTGATAGAAAGGAGAAGGTTCCATTTATCCCGCATGTATAAAAAACTGATGTCTGAATGAGGCTTTAGTATTAGCAAAATAACTTTAACATATATGGCTATAGGTAAACAAATGGTAAATGTTGCTAATCAACAGCCTGCTTAACCCTTTAAAGGGAAGGTGCTGTGATTGTAATTTACTAATAATTATTGAATATGTAATCAGTTAGTTTTAATACAAAATTAAATTCATTGTTTATTTACTTTTTATTTAATTCTATTTTTATTCAAACACTGGGGGCTGCCATCTTGGATTTGCAGTGTGTAATGACAGTTATACACTGCAAATATGGCAGTCGCTGTTCATAGGAGATAACAGTTGGCATTGACCCTATCTCCTGCACTGTAGCTGCTTCCTGCTGTGACCTGGACATACCCACTGGGCTGTCCTATCAAAGCAGTTAAGGAGATCAGTGCCATCTCTGTGGAGCCCACAGTTTATACTGTGTGCTCCACTTTCCCTCTGAGCATGGCGGCTGTGGCAAGAGGTGATCTGAAGCCTGAGGCTGGCATTGTACTATAGATGTCTATATATAAGGGGGTCTACTATGTGGAAACAGATATGAGGCACTATGTGGGGAACAGTAATGGATCACTATATGTGACTAACTCATTATATGAAGGAACAATATGCCAGCCATTCTCGGTGACACTTTCCATAGATCAGTATCACTTTGCAGTCACCAACAAAATGGCTCCGCACTGTGATACTTAACTTCATCCTCCCTTATTCTTTTGAAAACGCCCAGAAGGGAAGGAGAGACGTGACATCAGACACATGAGAGCAGATTCCGCACACTTTTACTGCAGTTGTAATGTGAGCTAATTGGACACTAGGTTTCAGGCCAAATTTCACCAGCTGCTCCCCCTAGTGCTTAAAAGTGGAACATGTCAAACTTTTTAAAATTATTTTTCATATTTTATGCCTTTGAAAACAAATATTATTTAAACCAAACATTAATAATTTACAATTTTTCAGTTGTTTGAATTTTTTTTTTTTTATTGCATCTTTCCTTTTAAGGACCAAATATTTACGCTTTCATTTTGCCTTCTTTTTCCAGGAACTGTAACATTTTTATTTCCCTTTGAATAAAGCCATTTGAGGGCTTGTTTTTTTGTCAGAATAATTTACATCCATTTAATCATATGGTTTACTGGAAAGTGGGAAAAAAAAAATCAGGTAAAGTGAAATTACATTTTTGCTTGCGTCACCATTTTCCAAAACTCTTAACATCTTTATTCTTTAGTTAATGAAGCTGTGTGAGGGTTTGTTTTTCTGTGGTGACCTGATGTTTTTATTGATTTTATTTTATTGGCACTATTTTGATGAAGATATGATGCTTGTTGCCTTTTTTTTATTGGCGTTTTGGCAACCGAAACTCACAATTTTGTCTTTTTTTTTTTTTTTTTATAAAGCCATTTGCTATGCTAAGTACAGTGGGGAATATAAGTATTTAATAGAATGATCATTTGAAGTTTTCCCACTTACAAAGAATGGAGAGGTCTGTAATTTTTATGATAAGTACACTTCAAACTGTGACAAACAAAAAAAAAAAAAACAAATCAAGAAAATGAAATTGTATGATTTTTTTTAAATAATTTGCATATTATTGCATAAAATAAGTATTTGATACAATAGAAAAAAGGAACTTAATATTTGGTACTTGAAGCCTTTGTTTACAATTACAGAGATCAGACATTTCCTGTAGTTCAGAACCAAGTTTGCACACATGACAGCAGGGATTTTAGCCCACTCCTCTATACGAATCTTCTCCAAATCTTTCATTTCAGGTCACTCCTCCATAGAGATCTCCAGATCTTTCAGGTTTTGGGACTGTTACTGGGCAACATTGAGTTTCAGCTCCCTCCAAACATTTTCTATTGGGCACAGGTCTGGGGCCCCGTACTTGGAAGGTGGCTCTGCGGAGGCTCTCCTTTTCTCTAATAGTGCGGGCTACCAGCTCCGCCTTCCTCTTCTCCCTCTCCGCAATCTCCTGGCCCAGAGGGGTCGGCTCCCTGTCCCAGTAAGGGGCTGCTGCAAGCCCCTGCGCGCGGGTCGGGCACGCGAGACCTCCTTTACGCTGCCCATTACTGGCATCCTGGGTGGAAGGTCCCGCGGTGCCATGGCCTGGGGTGCTGCCTCACAGCGACGACCCGGCACAGCCTCAGCCGAGGCGTGGGGGACGGGTACAGGGGTCCTCTCCCGCTTGACCTCCGCCTCCTCCTGCACGAGACAGGCGGCCGGAGTCTGTACGGGACCAGGCACGGTCACATGTGCCTCCGCTATATCTCCGCCGACGGGCTCGGCCTTCGGTATTTTCCATGGGAGCGGTTCAGGACGGTCACGGGCCTCAGCTGCAGGTCGGTCCGCTTGGGCGGATCGGCAGGGAACCACTACCGGTTGTGGTGGTAGCGGACCTAGTGGCGGGGCAGCAGCAGCCAACACGGGTGCCGGGGGAGGCAGCAGGGCGAGCGGGTGCAGACCGGGCTCCTCGGCCGCGATGGCCGACCCATTAGGGATACAGGGGCGTGGGTCGCTTACCCGCTCTTCCGCAACTTCCTCCACCTTGCGTCTCCATATGGCCGCCACCACATCCACCATGTCGGCCTCTCACTCCTCCAAGAGGAGCTGCACGCGGACCTGCAGCTACTCAGCTGGACGGTCCGGACCTCCACCCACGCCGCGGTGCCGGGCGCGGGGGCTATGGTGTTGCTGGTCGGACGGTGCATCACTGCGGCGGCCTCTTCCAGGAACCAAAAGATGGCCGCAGGGTCCTGGCGTCCCTGCTTTTATAGCCGCAGTCTACATGCGGCCGGACGCCATCCGTGCCCCTTTGGTTTCTTTCCGGCACCTCCTCTTCAGGGGCGGAGCTTCGGCTTTCACGCCTCCACTGCTCGGGAAGACGCTCGAGCGGGGAACCTTTCGCACCCAAGATGGCGGCTTCTAAAATTTTTCGGCGGGACACAAGGCGCACGTCTACCAGGCGGTAGAACGGTAAGATCCTGTTCGTGACGCCAAGTTGTCGCGGGCGGGGAGGGCGCTACGCTCACCACGCTCGGGTCCGGCGCTGCTGCTGCTCGGTGGCTCGAGCGATGGGCCGGATTCAGGGACTCGAGCGGCGCTCCTCGCCCGTGAGTGAAGGGAGATGATTTCTGGATTTGGGAAGTCAGTCCATGACGCCACCCACGGTTGTGGTGAGGTTGGGACACCACCGCTGCTCTGGACGGGAATCCCGGGAGCGATGACAGGGAGCAGCTGAGATGTTTATCTCCCCTCCATGGATAATGGGGTTTGATGGTCCTGGGGCCCGGTGATAGCGACTGGAGGGGTGGATGGCAGGAGTTGGGGAGGTGCAGGGTCGCGGGGTAGCATGGTGCCAGATGGCAGGGTGGTACTCACTCAGCCAGTAACGTACACTGAGTCTCTGGTAAAACAAACGGCTGGATGTACGGGTCCCACAGACGGCTGCAGTGGTCACTCCCGGTAGGTTGGCGGTGACTGTCTCTCCCTGCACCTTTGATGTGTTTTCGGCCCTGATGGCTTCCCACCGGTGACCCACTCCCCAGCGGTGTAGTTGCCAGAGGCCCTTTTGCCCGCAGGCTCTGGCCCTGGGAACTCTAGCTGTGGCGGTGGCTGTATTTCCCTTCACAGTTGAGCGGTTGCCTTCAGTCGGGTCTTTCCTGCTGGGAAACCCCGGAGGTTCCTGTTGCTGACGGATTTGACCGGTTTAACGGCGACTGCAAGCCTGGTCGGGGTCCGTAGGCCCTGCCGAATGGTGCTGGCTTCTCTTCGCTCCCCGGTCCGATACCGGCGGGCCACCGCCCATCCCCAGTCCTTACGTTTGTGCGTCAATCGGCCTCGCCTGCAGACTGTCACCACCGTCTGCCAACCTTGCTGTTTCTGTGCCCGGGCCACGTACCCGGACATGGCCAGTCTGCTCCACTACCACTTCCCTCAACTCTCAAACTGTTCTCTCTCTTTTCCCGCCTCCAGGACTGTGAACTCCTCGGTGGGTGGAGCCAAACGCCTGACTCCGTCCCACCTGGTGTGGACATCAGCCCCTGGAGGGAGGCAACAAGGATTTGTGTGTGACTCTGATGTTCCTAACCGGGGTGTGGGGTGTGTTGTAGTACCTGTGACGTCCTGGCTTGTCCAGGGCGCCACACATACTTCCTGGTTAGGATGGTGATCTTGAGTTTATACTCATCCTTCTTCCTTCAAACATCGAGTAGAGTTGATACCAAAAAGTTCTATTTTTGTCTCATCTGACTACATGACCTTCTGCCATGCCCCCTCTGGATCATCTAGATTGTCATTGGCAAACTTTAACCAGGTCTGGACATGTGCTGGTGTGACGCCCTGGACCCCAGGGGTCACAGAATAACATCACATACACACACCCCATCCCCTGGTCAGGAACACCAGTCAAACAAAACCCTTGTTGCCTCCCTCCAGGGTCTGATGTCCACACCAGGTGGGGCGGAGCCAGGCGGTTGGCCCCACACGCCGAGGAGTTCACAGGCCTGGAGGCGGGAAAAGTAGTTGAGTTGAGTAGGAGTTGAGTTCTGGAGTTGAAGTGGAGAGGTGGTAGAGAGAGAAGGAGGGAGACTGTGTGTGTCTGGGTCGGAGCCCATATAGTGGCATTTTTTCCCAGATATGGATGTTTTTAACCTAGATAGTGGCATTTGTTAGGTTCCTGGAATACAGAGATATACCTTGCCGTTTGGTTTCCGGGCTTACATGCATTGGCCAATACATAAACTAAATATCTCTCTTTTGCAGTAATGCAGTGCCATATTTTTCCTAGTACATTTTTGGCTTTTTTCAGTGTGCAACTGTTTGCATTTATAGTTACTATGTTTTTTCAGTTAGCACCTGTTCACATTTGTTGGATGTGCGGGTCAGTTTTTTTATATTTCTAGTGGGTCGGAGCCCAAGCACCATCAGCAAGGTCGGCAGACGATGGTGGCCGTCTGCAGGAGTAGGTAGAGGTCTGCGGAACCATAGGACCGGGGTCGGGCGTTGGCCCGCCGGTACCGAACCAGGGAGCGGATTGAAGCCAAGCACCAATGCAGGGTACTCAGACCCCGACTAGGCTCGGAAGCCGCCGTAATGGTCAAATTCTCTGATTGCGGTCTGGACCTCAGGGGTTTATTCCCAACCAAGTCCCGTCAGAAAGCAACAGCCCAACCCGTCTGGATAAGAGCCACCACCAACGGCCAGAGATCCAAGGGCCAGCGCCTGCGTCAAAACGGGCTCTCCCGACACGTACAAGCCGGGGAGCGGACCACCCGTGGGAATCCATAGGGGTCAAACAATTACACATAGGTGCAGGGAACGACAGCCACCATCAACCCGTCCGGGGAGAGTGAAGATATCGCAGCCGACTGCGGGCCCCGTCCATCCAGCTGTTTGGTTTACCAGAGACTCTGTTCTTGACTATAAAATACAGCCACTGGTATGGTATATCAATATGACAATCCTAAAGGCAAGGAACCTGTGGGAAAAAAAGCGCATAGGGTCTTACCCTGATAAACAGGGGGTATAATGAAGAGTAATCCTACTCACCGATTAGGGTTGTGAAAGGCACAACTCCTGTAACCGCATATATAGATCAACGGCAGCAGTACCCCGACTGGCAGATAACAGAGAGAGATAGTGGAGAGGGGTTTTAGAGAACCGCGCCAGAGATCCCAGATCTAGTTTTTTGATTTGCATAAATCCGGAAACAGGACCATGTCATCTGGTACTTTAGGCGGTCACGCCCGTCATTAAAACCGTTGGTTTTTCTTATTATTCCCTTCGGGTGATATATGGCTATTGTCCATCACCCGTACCTTTTAATTGCCAGGGTCAGCCCGATTACGGGCTTAGCGCATGCGCATTGGAGTGTTGCACATCGCGCTATCCTTATCTAAGAAAGGAAGGGGGCGGACCGCTGGGCGTCTTGCACGCCCATCCTCGTGTCATCATACTGACACGGGGAGCGCGCCGGAAGTTACTGATGACCACTTCCTGTGAGACGCAATAGCGTTTCACATATGCGTTCCACCGGGCGGAAGTGGTGGGCGCGGTTACGGAAGTGACGTCAGACGCCGGGCGGCAGAGTGATCATTTAAAAATATGGTGCTCCTGAGCGACGGTGCACGGCATACAGGACTAACGCCGTGACTGCCTGGTGAGTCACTCTGCCTTTTCTTCTATGGTTCCTTGCATATGGAGGGAGGATTTTGTTTGGAGGGCTGCAACTAAAACCCTCTTATTTTGTTATAGATAACCCAGTATAGGTCTACTCCTTTAAGCTCCCTTGATGAATGACACACAGGAAACGCGTCGGGAGTAGGAGAGTCTGGGAGAGGAGAAGTGGGTCTTTTCATAAGGGGTCCTAGACCGTTTTGATGAAGGTCTTTTTTGGATTACGCCGAATATGATGACACACTGACACTCTGAGAAACAAGATACCAGGATTTAGGTGAGATTGTTCCCTGATAGAGAGTATCAGGTTAACCTATGGTGTCTGTATCCCTGGTTATTGTTTTCCAGCATCAACCGGTTGTGAAACAATCACTGATCACACTGGTAGCTGGGGTCTAATTAGGACTTCTTGCTATTTTTGGTTAATAATCTGATGGATGACACTGCTAATATCAACGGAGTGTGAATAAGCAGCTGGGTTACACAAACTACACATCCGGTTGATTAATTTATGTTTCTATAACACCAATTGTATTTAAGGTGTATTTGCTACCTCACAGGGTCTGCTGGTTTCCCCTTGAAGTTGGGAGAGTTCCAGCAGGTGGTTTATTCCCTGCATTTAATCTATTTTTATGCATAGGCAAGGTGATCCTTCCCTATTTTTAGAGGAATTAATAAAAGTTCTGTTCTTGACTACCTGAGTGAGTACACTAGTGCCATCCGGCACAGCGCTGCACCGTAACGCTGCCCCTCATCCACGCTGCCTCCCCGCATCGGCACCTGCACCAATCCCCCTTCTCTCTACTCACCAACCGGAGCCCCGGGACCAACAGCCCCTACCCACGGAGGGGTCAACACCTTAGCTGCTCTCCGCCATTGCTCCCGGGATCCCCCGTCACCAGCAGCGGTGGTGCCCACCATCACCACAACCCGTGGGTGGCGTCACAACCGACATCCTACCACCAAACCTCCCCTTTTCACTCGTGGGCGAGGAGGCGCTGCTCGAGCCCCCGGGTCCGGCCCCGTGCTCGAGCCACCGAGGAGCAGAAGCACCGGATCCGAGTGGCGTTCCCAACTCCCCTCCTCCCGCGACACTGGCATGAGCAGGGGACCTTGCGTGGCCTGCAGGATTTTAATCCATGACAACATAGTAGGTTACTAATGGTAATCTTTGAGACAGTGGTCCCAGCTCTGTTCAGGTCATTGACCAGGTCCTCCCATGTAGTTCTAGGCTGATTCCTGAACTGATTTATCAGAATTATCTTTACCCCACAAGGCGAGATCTAGCATGGAGCCCCAGAGCAAGTAAGATGGAAAGTCATCTTATTTCTTCCATTTTCTAATAATTGTGCCAATATTTGTTGCTTTCTCAACAAGCTGCTTGCCTATTGTCCTGTAGCCCATCACAGCCTTGTGCAGGTCTACAATTTTGTCCCTTGTGTCCTTAGACAGCTCTTTGGTCTTGGCAGTTCAAATTTGGAGAGAAAAGGGTTAATAGACCCCGCTACCGTAGAAAAGATCCATGTAGAAGGAATGATTTTATTTGTCTACGTGTTTCAAAGCCTTATGGTTTCTTCCTCAGAACAAATCATATACATGCTTTGTATATGATTTGTCCTGATGAAGATGTCATAAGGCTTTGAAATGCGTAGACAAATTTAATCATTTCTTCTACATGGATACTCTTTTCTACAGCAACGCAGTCAATTAACCCTTTTCTCTCTACATTTGAACTGCATCTCCATGTGGGTTCTGTTGCAGCCATATTTACGCCATTACAGTGGTTGTGACTCTCACAACCACACCAGGTGAGTCTACCCCTACAGCACCTTTGCTGACAGTGTTTTAGGATAATTCCCTATTTGCACTTACTGTCTCTTCCAGCATTTTTAACAGTTATATGATACAAATTGCATCCCTCTCCATTCTTTGTAAGTGGGAAAACATGCAAAATTGCTAGCATATGAAATAGTTATTTTCCACACTGTACCTTGTCTATACCTTGTCTAACAGTACACTGGCCGTTAAACAAAACAGTACACCTATGGCAAACCAGCCTAGTTCAAGCCACTGGTTCAATCTGTAGACTAAAGGGTGCTTTACACGCTGCAACACCGCTAACGATATATCGTCGGGGTCACTGTGTTTGTGATGCACATCCAGCGTCGTTAGCGTCATCGCAGTGTGTGACAGGAGCGACGATCAACGATCGCAAAAACGGCAAAAATCATTGACACGTCGCTCCAAATCATAATGTCGCTGGTGTTTCATTCCGCAGGTTTTTCGTCGCTCCTGCGGCACCACAAATCGCTGTGTGTGACACCGCAGGATCGACGAACATCATCCTACCTGCGTCCATCGGAAAGGAGGAAGGAAGGAGATGAGCGGCATGTTCCTGATGCTAATCTCCTCCCCTCCTCTTCTATTGGGCGGCCGTTTTGTGACGCCACTGTGACGTCGCTGTGACGCCAAACGCACCTCCCCCTTGAAGGAGGGATTGTTCGGCAGCAACAGCGATGTCGCTGAACAGGTATGTGCGTGTGACTGTGCCGTAGCGATATTGTTCGCTACGGCAGCGATCACCACATGTCGCACAAACGACTGGGGCGGGTGCTATCGCTCGTGACATCGCTAGCAATCGCTAGCGATGTCGCAGCGTGTAAAGCACCCTTTAGAAGTTCAATGGGTCAGGGTTAGAGTATCTGCAGGAGAAAAAATATAGTTGAGGTACAAATAAACCTGGTTTCGCCAGTGCAACTCCATTTGTTGATGTGCGTCAGGTTGGCACTGTGAACGATAAAAGATCTGGTCAATCATGTCATGTATACTGTAATTGCTACTTTGCTTACTTGTTGTAATGGTAATGCCATCAATGGTGAGGAAGGTTTGGCTCTGCGAGGCACAAGGAGATGTTTCATGGTTAGACATCTGGACGGTAGGTGTATGCTTGGCAAATGCTTCAATAAGCTAGGGGCACAGCTTATCCTTGGAAATGTGACAGTTTTAGAACACCTTTCGGAAGTCACAATAAATAGTCATCCTTTTGCTTGATGCTAACAATACACTTGTCTCCCTGCAAGCAATCGAGCATGTAGGTTGCTTCCTGGGTAGCACAAACAAGGCTCCTATACTTTCACTTTCTACCCAGAGCTGTGAGTGTTGATTATCATAGCTAATCTTGTGTCTCGATGTGACTGCAGGTGTCATGCCAGGTATGAGAAGACTCCCGGTGAGAGGCATAACAGAGAGGGAACACCAAGGTAGCAATACAAAGGAAAGCCCGGGTGCTAGGGAGAGGGGAAGGTGGGGTCACCTCCTAACACCCACCTGAGGCTGATCCCTGGACACCCTAACGCCCCTAAATGGGTTCTTGCGTAAGCCCTCGCTGGCCCTTAACTCACCCTGACTAGTGAAGGCCAGGGAGATGCTAGTCTTTCAACTGCAATAAGACAACAACACGAGGAAGGTAAGATAAACGTTTGGGGATAGGTACAAGAAACAAAACTCCACAGCTTCACCAGCAGGATCTTCTCAACTGCAACGGAAGTGACCCCTCAGCTTCTCCAGAGACTGGCTTCTTCAAGGAGGACAGCATAGAAATGAGCTTTAGGGGGCATAGGGAGAAATGAGGAGTGGATATTTATATCAGAAGGGAGTTGCCGCAGCTGAGATCACCACAACTACTTGTTAGATCACTGCAGGATAAACATGAACCTTAACCCCTTCAGTACCGGATACAATTAAATATGCTCCAACTCTGAGTAAACGACGAGCAGGCACTGAAGCAGATCTGCGATCATCAATACACTGTGACCTTCTGATCCCAAATCATATCAGGCCGTGACTCACTGTCATCTTCATCGTCATTTTCACATTGTCAGTCAGCTGTGTCCACTACATGTGCCTGAGAACTCAATATCCACATCCACCTGCTCCTCCTCCTCCTCTGCATCCTGATGCATGTCACATTGTCCCTGAGGGTCCCTAACAGCTCTAGGGTGGCGATGAACATGTAGAAATTGTTGTTCTTCCTTATTGTCTTATTGCATCATATTGAGTACTGAAAGTATGCTGTGGCCTGCTGGAGTAAGTGGTGGAGCATGGAAGTAAGGGCTCCATCCTTCGCCACAGCTGTTTCCAGTACCGGTGTCAACTTTAGGTCATAGAACTATATTTAGCACTTCATTTGTCTTAACTAATCCCTTTCAAAATCAATACTGAAATATAATGATTCTGACCATGCAGTCCAATTAACAGAAATATTATTAAAGAATGAATGAGACATACAGGTGGTCCCAGGTGTGCATCCAAGAGGGACCTGTTAGTTAGGAATATGTGTATAGTTAACTGGTAACAAAGCCCTAGTGACTTTTCTTTGCTCCAAGGTTATGTACACTGAGTTCTTCAAATAATGGTCTACCGTTATTAAGTGAGTACCAGCCTCATATTTTTGTATTTTATTATATCTTTTTATGAGGCAACACTGAAGATATGACATTTTGATACAAATTAGTCAGTATACAGCTTGTAAAACAGTGTATATTTGGTGTGGCCTCTAAAGGGTACTTTACACACAACGATATCGCTAATGATATATCGTCGGGGTCACGGTGTTCGTGACGCACATCTGGCGCCGTTAGCGATTATCGTTGTGTGTGACTAAAAGGAGCGACTATCAACGATCGCAAAAATGTCAAAAATCGTTGATCGTTGACACGTTATTCCTTTTCATAATATCGTTGGTGGTGCATGCCGCTGGTTGTTCGTCATTCCTGCGGCATCACACATCGCTATGTGTGACACCGGAGGAACGACGAACATCTCCTTACCTGCGTCCACCGGCAATGAGGAAGGAAGGAGGTGGGTGGCATGTTCCGGTTGCTCATCTCCGCCCCTCCTCTGCTATTGGCTATTGACAGCCATCTCTCTATATCAGTGTAGAACGAGCTGTCAGTTAGTGGCAGGTTATGCGATCAGCCTCAGTGCTGTGAGCGGTGACTGTTCTTTCTCGAGGAACACCTGTATGACTGAAAGCCGGCAGCACCTGGTAGAAATAAAGTTCATTTTCTCCTAGGTGTTGCACTTTCAGTACTGTTACTAGGCACCTTCATAATGCTATATTTGCAGGATAATAATATTTTCAGACTTGACAAGTTCCCTTGAACAGCTTCGGATTTTAAAGGTACTGTCCAAGACTACACTATTGATGACTTATCCCTAAAATAGGTTGTTATAGTATGAGAATGGTGGGGCTCTGACACCTATAGCAATGTATGTAAAGGAAAACAGTCTATGCCAGTGATGGCGAACCTATGGCATGCATGCCAGACAGGGCACACAGAGCCCTCTCTGGCATGCATACCTCTCATCGATCGCACTAGCAGTTCAAAGTTGTGTCAGAGTGGAGGAGACATTACTCTTCACTCCAACACTCACACTCAGCCTAGGAGTGTTATTAAGCCCGGCAACGTCGCATAACGACATGTGGGAATGCTGGTGTCATGACGTCTTGTGACCGCTCAGGACAAGCAGCTGTGGAGCGGATGAAGGAATGTGAGTATGATTTTTATTTTTTTACAGTGTGTGGTGCAATAAGGGCTCATATCTTAGAGGATGCGGCCAGGATGGGGGACATATACCAGGATAGGGGTCATATACCAGGATGGGGAACATTTTACCAGGATGAGGGACATTTTACCAGAATAGGGGATATTTACCAGGATGGGGGACATTTTATCAGGATGGAGGACATTTTACCAGGATGGGGGACATATACAGTTGAAACCATAAGTTTACATACACTATCTAAAAAGACACATATGCATGTTTTTCTCACTGACATGAAATCAGAACAAACCTTTCCTGGTTTAGGTCAATTAGGAACCAAAATTATTTATATTTGCCAAATGCTAGAATAATAAAAGATAGAGAATGTTTTATGGCATTTTTTATTACTTTCTGCAAAGTCAATGTTACACTCGCCGGGCGCGTGTTAGTGAACCCACTAGGCCACGGCACACAGTAAACCCAGAGGTGCTTTAGTACGAACCTTCACCTGGTCTACTCCAGAGCCCCTGATGGTGAGGGTGTTACGCTGCAGGTGTGAGTCCGGGTGCCACTCGGGAAGACTGGTGCTGTGATGGCTAGCCCCAGGGGTATGGGAATGATAATCTCTAGAATTATACAGCAGCAGCCAATGTCGGGACTCCATCCGGGAAGGATGGATGGATGATGCTTGTAAAGTATGGATTCTTGTAGAGATGGGTATAGTGTAAGCCGGCCAGTGCAGATGCTTGCAGCAGCAGGAGACGATACTTCGTGGCAGTGGGTATCGTGGTAGGTGGCCAAAGTAGTGGCTCACTGCAGTGGCAGGTAGAGGTAACAGCAGCAGCACGCTGTAATGAAAGCAAGTATCCACAACAGAGCTAACACAATGTAACAGCTGCAGCAGCACAGTGATGGGGGACCTGAGAACTAGCAATGTATTGTCATGCTCCCGGTGTCACGGCACCGCTCCTTACCCACTGATCCGGTCTCACCATCACGACACCGCTCCTTACCCACTGATCCAGTCCACGTGTCCACCGGTCACGGCTGCCGCTCCCGCTCGTGCTCTCCTGCGTCCTGTTCCTGGTCTCTTGTGTCTGACTCTGATTCTTAGGCACATGCATGTGTATAGGGCGGGCCGCGTCAACTCACCTAGTCTTATAGGCCCAGCACTCCTGAAGCAGGATATGACATGTTACAGGGACAGGGTATATAAGACTTCCCTTTCCATGTGGGCGGCGCCTGATCAACGTGTTCCCCAGGCTAGATGCTCAGGTCCCCTTGTGCTGTGCCTCTCCATTAACCCTGTCTCGTCCACAGACTCCGTCCGCTGGTCGTGACTACCGTTTCTCCAGGAAGTGTCCCGGTGACTGTCTGCTGAGGATCCCATCATCTTCCGTCAGCATATTCCCGTCACTGATCCCCGGCCCCACCTGGTATATCCGCCTGCACGGCTCACTGGACCCGGACCCCGTCTCCTGTTCCTACCCGGCACCTGAACCCGGTTCCCGCCATCCATCCTGCCCATGGTGCCTTTGGACTCAGAGACATTCCCTGCAAATCCCTGAAGGACTCATACCCCTAGTGTTCCGGCTGCCATGCATATAGGCCCTCTGGTGGGGTGATCGGACAGTCCCTGTATAGGGGTTAGCTCCGGGTTGCCCCACTGGAGGAGTCCGGTGCACGGTCTAGTGAATCCACATCCAGGACGTTACAGATTGATCAGGCTATGGATTCTGCTGGAGCACAAATGTCTGAACTGGCTGAACTGCTCCAGGAACTGGTGCGACAGCGTGAGACCCTGACCCGCATACTGAATTTCTTGACGTCTGTGGACCACCATTTGCTTACGTTACAGACCACAGCCGCGTCCTCATCGACGCAGACAACCACGACTGCAGCCGCCTCTGCCTCCTCCTTGGCGTCACAACTCTGCCTAGCTGCTCCGCCTCGTTATGCTGGGGACCCCAAGACCTGTCGAGGTTTTCTGAATCAATGCTCCCTACACTTCGAGTTGCTTCCACATCTCTTTGTCTCTGATCGAGCAAAGGTGGCCTTTCTGATGTCCCACCTGAAAGGCGAAGCATTGGTCTGGATAAATTCTTTGTGGGAGAATGAGGACCCAGTGACTACTGACATCCTGGAATTCCTTCAGGCCTTCCCTAGCACCTTCGATGAACCAGGACGCACCACCGCAGTTACCTCTGCGCTCCTCCGGCTACGCCAAGGAACCCTAACGGTTGGTCAGTACGCCATCCAGTTCCGTACGCTTGCCTCTGAGTCAGTATGAAACAATGAGGCATTGAAGGCGGCCTTTTGGGAGGGCCTTTCCGGCCACATCAAGGATGAATTAGCTGTTCGTGATGTCCACCGTACTTTGGATGCCCTAGTCTCTCTAGCAACCCGGATTGATCTTCGTTTTCAGGAACGATCCAAGGAAGTATCCTGGGAGAGGCGACCAACCCGTCACACCTTCATTCCGCAAAGGTCCACCGTTCCCCCGCCACTGCCATCCTGCGATTCTACTCCCGAACCTATGGAAATAGACCATCTGGGACTAGCAAAGCAACGCCGAGCAGAGCGGCTCACCCTGGGTCGGTGCTTCTACTGTGGAAGCGGTACACATCTGCTCATATGATGGATAAATTTTTTTAATGAACATGGAATAAAGTTTTGAAAAAATTTTTAATCTACACATTTTGGACTTGTTGCTGGAATTATTCGTTCTCTATGCTGCTGCTGGGGTCTGCCGACCCATTCTCCTTGCACGGTCCAGAGTGTTGATCTCCTGAACAGGTGAGCGGGGTAACTCCCCCCCTTTTTTTCTTGGTACTTGCTTTATGTCTTTAAACAGTATTGAACTAAAAAAAAGGGGGAGACAAAGGGCGCAATAGGGTCTTACCCGATATAACAAGTGGTGATAGGAAAGGAACAGTAACACTCACCTGATAGGGTTGTGCCAGTCACAACTCCTTCAAAAGCATGTGAGTGTCCGTGTGATTCAAGCAGCGGCCCCGTATAACAATATAGAAAGTTGATTAAATATAGAGAGGGAACCACGGGTATATGCCGCGCTTAAAAACCACTGAAGTTGAAATGATGTGAAAATTTCTCTTTTATTTACAGCATTCCTACGCGTTTCAGAGACAAAGACCGTCTCCTTCTTCAGGGAAAAAAGAAATGATTTCTTTTTTCCCTGAAGAAGGAGACGGTCTTTGTCTCTGAAACGCGTAGGAATGCTGTAAATAAAAGAGAAATTTTCACATCATTTCAACTTCAGTGGTTTTTAAGCGCGGCATATACCCGTGGTTCCCTCTCTATATTTAATCAACTTTAAACAGTATTGGACAGCCCATATGATGAAGTTATGTCTTTAGAAGCTGTAAACCCTTCAGTGATTGCGGCTGGTACACGGGACCGTCGTTGCTGGCACCACAAATCATTCAAATTAAGTAAAGCGCTGATGGCAGCAGTGGCCCCATGTACCAGCCGCGATCACCAAGGGGTCTAGATGCTTGTGATCTGCAAGAAGCAGGTAAGAGGACACCGCGGAAACTGAGGACAGGTGAGAATAATTTTTTGTGGGACCCTTACTCGAGTATAAGCCAAGGAGGGGGGGAGGTGTTTTCAGCATAAAAAAATGTGCTGAAAAACTTGGCTTATACTCGAGTACGGTATATATGGTATATTTATTTTTAGCGTGGCAAGCTAGTATCTTGAAAATGGCAAGGAAGTGAAATATAAAGTAGTATACTGCAATTATTTTTAGATGTGACTAATCTTTTTTAATCTAAAACTGGAAAACTCCTTCAAGTTATTTTAGATGTTCTACTTCTAGAAGTCCTTTAAAGCAAAAGTTATTTTGACATTGATGGTATATTAAGCCAGCTATCAGGGACTTGATGACTTATATGTAGGGTTATGCGATACTCTGTACCCACACCAATCATCTCCTCCTGCTCTGGTAGCGGCCATATATAAACAATGTAAAGAGCAGCTCTGTATGTTGCTAAGTTGCCACTGACAATTGCTGCAGTTTTTTTCCGCTCTACTTGTACTACTGTTTCAATTTCATGATTAGTGATGGGCGGACTCACAGACACCTGGGATCGGTGGGCACCACAAATGGGTAAACCCCCCCCCCCCCCCCCCCCCCGGTTTAGGCCCTGAATTGATCCTGCATATTTGCATATTTGGGCAGACACCGATCCCAGTGTATGTCTGTGGGGACCATAATCCGGAGCTTTAAAATGGTCTTAGAAGGGATAGGGGAATTTGAGCAGGCATGTTATACTTTCCAAGTCTCAGTGCAGCTCTAACACTACTTCCAAGGCCGCTCATTATCCTTCAGGCATATTCACTGCTTTCTCCACCCACCTGCAGTCCCCGCGTCCCTGATTGGTTGCAGTCAGATGCCCCCCACCCTGTGTGACAACTTGTAAGACTGCAACCAATCAGAGGCACTGTGTGTGTCTCTATTGCTGTAAAAATAAATAAATATAAAAATTGGCATAGGGTCCCCCCATATTATCAAATCCAGCACAGAAAAAGCAAATGGCTACAGGTTGCAGCCCCTAGCCGTGTGCTTATCTTGGCTGTGTAGCAAAATAAGGGGAACCGCATGCTGCTTTCTTTTTTTAAAATATTAATTTATTATTTATGTCTTGGGTTCTAGGCATGGAAAACTGTCAGTGTTTAATGTGCGTTATATTGGACAAACTAGAACCTTCGTGCCGGCTGGAAAATTCAATGACTTTGCTATCTTTGTTTCCTTTTCCTTGTTTGTGCAAAGCAATGATCTCTTGATATTAGATATAATTCTAAAATGCAATTGAACGTCCTCATTAATAAACCTCTAGTCAGTCCAAGTATTTGATGTTACTTATCTCAAGCACACCTCATGCAACTAATGAGATCTTTAATGATTACATCAGGTGTGCTTGGGACAAAACCTGATTTGTAAATGTGTTCTCTTATGAGGGTGTGCCGCCCCTGTAGCAGTCGGACTGCTCGGATCCGGGGGTTTTTCTGTGGCTCGAGGGTCCCCGGACCCAGGACTCAGCGGCCACTTCGATGTAAAGGGGGGATATTTACAAGGAGAGTTCGTGACGCCACCTGCAGGTTGCGGTAAAGGGGAGTACTGCCGCTGCTGAATGGAGGACCGGGGCAGACGGTGTGGAGCAGCTGGATGGCAGGTCCCTCCGCAGGTAGGGAGGCCCCGGTGCTCGGGTAGAGTGGATGGGATGGCAGGCTGGGTACAGGGGCAGGGTGTTACTCACTGTTGGATCCATAGTACCGCAGAATAAAAGAGGCACACATGTTGCTGAACAAAGTCTCTGTGGGTCACTGCTGCTCTTAGGGAACACGTCCAGGTCCCATGCAACCAAGTTTGGCATTAGTGATCCAGTACCTGCTTCCGTGCACAGTGTTTGTCTGGAGTCCCTATAATCTGGAACTATCAGGAACGGTTCTTCTTTTATTTAGATGAAGTCCTTGCCCTTGGGAGCTGGCACGTGGTACCTTAGCGGGCTCTCTGTATGGGAGACCCCATCCCCCTCAGTGTGCTTTCGCCACCAACCTCTGGGCTCATGAGGAAGGTCCCTGAAGGCCCCCTTCCACCGCAGGTCAGTTATTGGGTCGCATAGAGCTCCCCAATCTAGGGTCCTGGCACTCTGTCGTGCTCGGCACCAGTCAGTCGTTGTTGCTAGCTGAGGCTGGCTACTGTCTCCTCTAGCCCTGGGTCACTGCTTGCGACACAACACAAGTCACTTCAGAGAGCTCCAACTCCCTCCAGCTCCTCACACTTCGGGAGCTCTTTCTACACTGTCTGCTGACTTGGTTCCTCCCACTAGTCTGCCTGACAGTCATGGTGTGAGGTGCATGTTGGGATTTGTAGTGCAGATGGTATGACACCTGTATCTGGGTTCCTGGAACCACAGAGGGTGGACCCTGCACCATGAAAGGAGAGGATGCAGTTCCCTGTGACACCCTGATATAGTCAGGGGCGTCACAAGGGATTTCAGTCAGGACCTAGAATAATTCTGAGAGTGCTTTTCTCAATAAAAGTGTCATTTTGTGCTTGAATTTGGTGAATCCACTTGTTAAATTATATTTGCTGTGACGTGGCGGAGTAGCTCAAGAAATTGCAATTTTTTGCCAAAAATCTCAAATTTTAATAGTGGTACAGTTTGGAATTTTCAGTGCAGTAGTGTACATTTGGTGCTGGCTATCTTGTTTTTTTCACTTGTTATATTAGTTGTGTTAAAAAACATTATGATTATACTTACAGGTCCCGCAACGTGTCCTGCAGACTCTGTCTCCAGGCCGCTTTGGCTTCCAGGTCCGATCATTACTTTCCGGGAGTATTTACTGCATTGCTGTCACTCGGCAGACTTCAGCTGTTTTCGGCCGTGTGTGGTGACATCAGGGTTCACCCGAGGCCATGGCTCATGGACTCGATTGAACTTTGACTGTCACTGTGCGAGTCTCGCATCGGTATCACCCGGCACAGTGCACAATGTCCTGACAGGACCGGATCGTCTGCATGTATTTCCATGCAGCTGAGGTGCTCCTAACAGGAGAATGTTCACCATGTGGGGTGATGCAATTGTACCGACCCGCGGGCTCGGCTGCAACCGCCGAGCCACTCGGATCCGTGCTCATACTGCGGGTGGTGGCTCGAGCCTCTCACGGACCCGGGGGTCATGTCACTCTGCAAGGGAGTTGGCGCTACACGCGGGGATTTGAGTGTTTGGTTTGGGATGATAGTTCATGACGCCACCCACGGGTTGTGGTGATTATGGACACCACCGCTGCGGTGAAGGTATGGGGCTCCCGGGAGCGATGTAATGGCACAGCTAGGTGTTGACCCCTCCATGGGCAGGGGGTGTTTGTCCCTGGGCCCGGTAGGCGAGGGCCGGGGTGCAGGGTGAAGTGTTGCGGTGCAGTTCGGTGTGGTGCCTGATGGCACTGGTGTACTCACTCTGACACAAGACACTGGAGTCTCTGGTAAACGAAACAGCTTCTTCCAGACTAGGTTGGTGATTTCTGCCTTTCTCCTGCACCTCTATGTGTAAAATGTTTTGACTCCTATGCCTCGACACCGGTAGTCCGCTCCCCGACTTGTGTATGCCGGAGAAGCCTGTTTGCCCGCAGACGCTGGCCCTTTGGGTCTCTATGCCTTGGTGGTGGCTTTACCCTGTATGGTTGGGCTGTTGTCTTCTAAAGGAACTTGTGTGGGGTAGGTCCTTAAGTCCAGCCCGCAATCAGTTGATTCGACTCAGCCCTGTCGGTTCAGGGCTTTGTACGGGGTCTGAGTACCCTGCCTGGTGCTCCGGTATCCAGTTGGCTCCCCGGTTCGGTTCCGGCGGGCCACTACCCTGTCCCGGTCCCTTACGGTTCCACCGGTCATATTCCCAGTCTCCTGCAAGCGGCCACCACCGTCTGCCTCCTTGCCAATGGTGACTGGGCTCCGACCAAGCCACTGGGTAGTCTCTTATCAGAGCACAGACACAGGACTGCCCGTGACCTTGACTGCTCTCGACTTGCACTTGAACTAGTGTGTGTCAGACTGTTTTCCCGCCTCCAGGCCTGTGAACTCCTTGGTGGGCGGAGCCAACCGCCTGGCTCCACCCCCCTGGTGTGGACATCAAACCTGGAGGGTGGTGACAAGGATTTTAGGTTGACTGGTGTTACCTAATCGGGAGGGGGTGTGGTGTTGTGTGTGACTACCTGGGACGACCTGGATAGTCCAGGGCATCACACAATGCGAGACTCGCGCAAGTTATATGCAAGCGGAATCATACCCTCAGTGTCAGCCTGCTTCTTGCTCTGTAGAGGCACTTGTCTGTACAGAGTGATAAAGCAGAGCTGACACTGCTCTCCCTGCTTCTCACTCTGTAGAGACACTTGTCTGTACAGAGGGATGAAGCAGAGTTGACATTGATCTCTCTGCTTCTCGCTCTGTAGAGACACTTGTCTATACAGATCGATGAAATAGAGTTGACATTGCTTTACCTGTGGACTACGTCAGACTAAGAAACAATGCACCATTTCCAGGGGCGGCTGCGGGATGTGGGGGAAACCCAGAACGCTTGGGCCTTACCACGCTGAGAATCCTAGCCCCCAGCTGCCTGGTTTTACTTGACTGGCAATCAAAATATGGCTGGAGCCCACACATTTTTTTTTTATTTTTTTTAAATAATTCAAAAAAAGTTAATGGGCTTCCTGTATTTTGATTGACAGCCAAGGTAAAGCCAGGCAGATGGGGGTGCCAGCCCATAGCTTTATCTGTGCTGAGAATCAAAAATATTGCGGAGCGCTATGTCATTGTTTTAAATTATTTATTTATTTTTACACTACTATATGTGTGAGGGACACAACAGCCAATCACGGACACTGTCACGCAGAGTGGGCATCTGTGATTGGCTGTTGGAGTAACCTTGAATCTGCCCATACATTCTAGATGCTAGAATGTATGGGCTGGTTTCAGGCTACTCCAGCATCCAATCACAGACGCCCACTCTGTAACAGCGTCTATGATTGTCTGTTAGTTTAGTTTTAAAATAAAACAGCACACAGAAAAAAATATTTTTTAGAAATAAAACAGAAAACATTTAGGACTCCATCTTTAATACCCAAAAAACCCTCCGACGTAGTCAAAAGGCGGGCAAGCATCTTCACCTCTTCTACATCTATGCGAGGAGACAAACACAAGTCTGCTCACACAGACTCAGCTGAGAGCTGTCAGAGAGGCAGGTCAGCTGTGCCCACTGGTAACCACCACTGGCAACATTCCCACCAGTCTGGTCACATGGCTATGACATCATTGAAGGTGCTGTAGATAGTGGTGGTTACTCGGGGACACAGCAATGATCAGACCCGGAAGCAGAAGCGGCTGGGAGACAGAGTCTGCAGGGCGTGTCACAGGACCTGTAAGTATAATGACAATGTTTATTATTAACTATAGTCTTTATTTTACAGTCCAAGTTCGGGGTTCAGACGCAAGTTCGCGTTCTCTCCGACCCTGAACACGAACTTTACAAAATGTTCGGGCAAGGCTCCCAATCCCGAACATCAGGGAGTTTACCCATCACTATTTTGAGCTCTGTAATGCAAATATGGCCTTTTAATTGTACAAATGAGTTCAACTTATCTGGCTAGGGGAAAATGGATGATTACCATAGGTAACCAACAGCATATTTTAACATCACACTGAAGTATCAGATTTTTTTGGTGACCTAAATTTTTGAAATCTTTTAAAAATCATCCATTTGGGAGGGAAGATATATTCATTCCAGTTGTTTAAGATCAGGTGGTGCAAAGTAAGGACACCATGGCATTTTCACATGGTTGGCTGTAACAATTCTCTCTGTTTGGGAGTACAAAGATCTTTGCACTTTGCTAAATGAAAAGCAATAGTTTTTATATAAACTGTCCAAAAATTAACCATTTAGTAAAGGCCGCTTTACACACAACGATATCGCTAGCGATGTCGCTAGCGATCGCACCCGCCCCCATCGTGCGTGCGTCACGGGCAAATCGCTGCCCGTGATGAACAATATCGCTAGTATGCGTCACACGCACATACTTTCCTAACGACTTCGCTGTGGCCGAACAAACTCTTTTTTAAGGGGTAACCAGGGTAACTACCAATTAGTCATCCCAAGGGTGGGGGCTGCCTGAGGAAGAGAGCAAACACAAACAGATTCTTGCCAGAAAAGTCTGAGATTCTGAACAACATGATCGCAGGAGAGCATGCTTGAGAGGTTCTCCTGCTAAAACCGCGCAGACTGGAAGAGGGTGAGAGGCAACCAGTGGAGATGGTGAGACAGAGGAGAACATGGTAGCTGGAGGTCGAGCCTAACCGTTCCCACAGTGCCAGCGCTGACAGGGTGCAGAAGCCCTAGGGCAGACTATGTTCTATGTTGTCTGCCGGAATCTGCAGGGAATGGGGATGTAAAGTCCCATCGCCCACCACCCAGAGCACAGTGGCACATAGGATTCGGGATTGCAGCCAGGTCCCACGACGAGGATCCACGCCATCTGCATATGGGATGGGACACTTAACAGAGACACTGGGGTCACCAAGCTGCTTCAAGCCATGGGGATACACAAACAAGCGCAAGGAAGGGAGGTCTCACACTCCACAGACACCTGTGATTGCCTCTGATTTACCCGGGACTGGCTGAGGCCCATCGCGGCGGAGAGCAGCACCTCTGGGGCATCTTAAGAACTGTGAGTAAAAAGAACTTTGAACTGCAGCCCCCTGTGTCGTCCCTGTCTTTGCTGGCGCCGTCGGCGCTCCCGTGGACTACTGCCCTTGACAGCCACCCAGGGCCCGCTCTGCCTGTGGGGAACGACACCATCCAAGCTGCCATAACACCTGCTCCGGTGAGGAATTCTGCAGCGGCGGCTACTCCCTAGCCGCATACCACAGGTGGCATCTCGACAAACTTTCCCCAAACACCCCGTTTCTCCACAATTAACTGTACGCCTGGCCACCCGTGACATCGCCTGAGCCGACCCGAAAAGGCCCGGCAACGAGTAGGTTAATCACCTGCTTCATGGGGCGCTACAGTAGCAGCATGGTAGAATGTTAGGGTGGGGCAGGACATAGGATGCTATGAATTTACAGCCAGCAATATCAGCCCCAACAGCAGCACTACTATACTACAGATAACATGATTGAGAGGGGATACACGCCCACCAAAGTGTAGTCCATTGGCACTGACTGGAGCCGAATGGTATAGACAACTGTCACTGAACTGTCAGACAGATGGTCGATTTTATCATTGACATCAGCTGAACTTTCATGAAAGTCTGCTCCTATCCATGCCTGAGTCATTTTGACAACTGTGTTTTTGTAATGGATAACCTGATCCACTTTGATGAGACAAATCCACCGACTGTGCTGAACACTCTCTGTGACATTGTAATGGAGGGTGGACATGATAGTACACCCATAGCAAAAAGGGTTAGTTCTTACCACTGGTTCAATTTGGTAAACCAGAAATCCATTGGAATCAGGGCTCAAGCTATCTCCTTGAGAAAGGGAAAAGTCTAGGTGGGACTGTAACTGGTTGTTCAGGTCATGTAAGGCTATGTGCCTACATAGCATTTTTATGTACACAAAAAAAGCATGTTTTGGCATAAAAAAAAGCTGCTGAAAAAATGTGCTTTTTTCATGCGTTTTTGCATGATTTTTTTCATGATTTTTCACATGCTTTATTTCATGCTTTTTTGTGTACTTTTTTGTCATGGCAATCACAGGGGTTTAGGTGCAGTTCCTGTGATTGCCACCAGGTCTCCAGCTGATGTTACAGCCAGGACCTGGCACTCACTGTCGCCACTCCTAGCAGTTTAACCTCCTGAATGCTGCGATCAATGCGATTGCAGCATTCAGCAGGCAGGAAGAGGAATCGCTTAACTCTCCCTGGTGATAGAGTCCCTGTAATGTGATGACAGAGACCTGATCACTGCCATGGTAACCCTGGGTCATTACCATGAAGACCCCGGGTTACTGAGTTACGGATCACCTCACAGACCAGGACACCTATGTCACTGAAGTTCCTTCTAGCAAGGTCCCGTGGTAAAGGAAACCATGATGACATCACAAGGTGAATCGAGTTCATGCTGGTAGAGCACTGCGGTTTGCTGCACCTAGGCCTCACGGTCTTTTTAGCGGGACATTGCTGGAGAGAACTCTAGTAACGTAGGTGCGCTGGAGGCAAGGAGAAGTGAACAGAGTTCATGTCGGCGCATCTTCAGGAAACCCTGGTAATTCACCAGCATGAACTGGATTCACATTGTGACGTCACCGGACTTCCCTGCAGTAGGTCCCGCGGTAACGATCGTGATGTGAGGCTCCAAAGAACCCCAGTGGCGTAAAAAAAATCACATAAGTATGCACAAAAAAGCAACGTGAGCATTACACATACGTTTTTTTCTTGCCTTTTTCACTGACTCCATTGAAGTCAATTGGGGAAAAAAGCCCACAGGGCTTTTTTCATGCTTTTTTCCTAATCAATAAAAAGCAAGGAAAAATCATCCCAGCAAAGTCTATGAGAATCCTGACTTGCTGTGTACACGGTGCTTCTTTTTTCCTTGCTTTTTTTGTTGCTAAAAAAAGAAACAACATGTCAATTGTTTCTGATTTTTTTCATGCTTTTTTCCATATCTCAACAGATAAGAAGAAGCATGAAAAGAAGCAAAAAAGCAGCTTTTTTACTGCCAAAACATGCTTTTTTGTGTGCTGAAAAAAGCACTGTGGGCACGTAGCCATGTTGCAACAACAAAAGCAAGGGAAAAAAAAAAAAAAAGCAGCGTGTGCACAGCAAGACACAATTCTCATAGACTTTACTGGGATGATTTTTCCTTGCTTTTATTGATTAAGGCTATGTTCGCACGTTGCGTTTTTTTCCGCGTTTCTGCAGCGTTTTTAGCAGCAGCGTTTTTGCGCTAAAACGCATGCGTTTTTGATTGCCAGCAAAGTCTATGGGAAAAGCAGAAATCCTGTCTGCACTTTGCTTTTTATTCTGCAGCGTTGAATTTGCATATTTGTGGTCAAACACCATGCTGAAAAAGAAGCAGCATGTCAGTTGTTTTTGCCATTTCTGCAGCGTTTCCTTAACATTGGAGTCAATGAGAAATGGCAAAACGCATGTTGAAGTGAATATTATGCGTTTTACATGCTTTTTACCAGCGTTTTCCTGATCAAAAACGCAGGTGCAGTAGGGAAAGAACCCAGGCACAAACGTCGTTACCTACATCACTTCCTTTTTACTATAAATACAGAGCTGAGTAGGTTTCAGTGCCTGCTACTATTGTGATTTATCATAATATAAATACTTTGAGCTACTGAAATATAAAATGGCTTGGTTCCAGCGAATGAAGATAGATGTTGCTAAATTAATTGCTATGGTAAGTACATGATTTATTTTCATTTTTATATATATTTATCTTTAATTATAGTTTTTAACTTATTGCCAAATGCCTTTAAAAAGAAACGTAATATTCCTTGACAACTACACAAATTGTTGCAATCCTACAACTAAAGTAATTTGTGTGTTTAACATGTTAGAAATACATACCTTCTTTAATTGTTGGATATGTGCTATGATGTTTGTTTCTTGATTTTGCTACACAAATGTTATAATGATAATGTAAACCTTTATAATCTTATAAATTTAGTAATCACTTCATTACAATTTTTTAAAATTATCTAACAGGTTGAAGCCATGCCATGCCTATGGGATCCTACATGCCCTGAATATATGCAGAAAAACAAGAGGATGGACTGTTGGGGAACTATTTGTGCAGAACTGTTCCCACAATGGCATGAGGCTGATGCAGCCTTACAACATAAAATTGGTATATTTGTTGTTTAAATTAATTAATTTATAATTTTACTCAAATTTCTAGAATTAATTTTTCATTTGTGTTTTTTATTTACTTGCATAATTAAAATAGAGCTTGATGTGCGGAAAAGGTGGCGTTCTGTTAAGGACAGATTTCACAAGCTAAGGAATGAGGGCATGAAAAGTGGCAGTTCACCGAAAAAACCCAATTTCATCTATTATGATGAACTGTCATTTCTATGCACAAGTCGGAAAACTAGAGAGTAAGTATTTATGTAACAGTATGTTAACATTGTTTTATAAAAATAATGTTATCACATTGTATTTAATTGTTTTTTATGTTTTCTTTCCCTTCAACAGAACTTCTGGAAATGTAGCAGCAGAAACACCGGTTGATGATGAAGGGCAAAAGAGCCTTCATCAACAACACCATGAAGGGCCATCAGGCAATATAGAACAAATTTCCTCTGAAAATGAAGGGGAGATAGAAATTGGTAGTGTCCCAGACAAATCACCACCTAGACCTACACCAATTACCTCAGGTCCCACAAAATATATCAAGCCAAAAAACAAAAGAAAAAACACCAAAAACATACAATTAGAGGAAGAAGTTATTTGTAACGAAACATTAAAATTATTAAATACTAGTGCCCAAGAAGATGACATTGATCATTTTGGCACTAGTATTGCAGGTAGAATTAGAAAAATTAAAGATGTTAAGAAAAAAAAATACATGCATGACAGCCATATGTGGGATGCTGAGTTGCTATGAGGAAGAGGGTAGTTTCCCTTCATCAGGCACAATAATTTCTAAAATCGAACAGATTTTTGACGAAGTCAAAAACCCACCAACCCAAAAGAATTCTGCAACTATTGCCCCAAACCCAATCTACATACCAAAACCTTATTCTCTAAATCAAAATACCTATAATCAAAATGTGCACCAACAATATTTGCAACAAGCCATACAAACTCAAAAACCCCAATCTAGCCAAATGAATATACAACCCCCGTTAAATGTAAATTTGCAGTCACAACAACAACCTCATGGCTATTTCAGTAGCCAATTATTTTCGGATCATTAATTTCATAATGTTATAATCTTATTTTTCTGTGTGATGTTTATAAAAAATTATGTATTTTTCATACATATAAATTATATGTTGCACATATGTTGTAATGTGCTTAAAAAAGGCTTTATGACGTTAATAAAGCTTTGTAAAGAAATAAATTAATTTTTTGCTCCAAAATCTGTGTTTGTATACTTTAATTTTGCAACTTATGAAGTGTTTTCATGTTCAAACTTGATGATTTTAGAGTTATCATTGCTTCAGGAAATGACATCATAACAAATTAACAAACTAGACAGGAAAGGCAGACATTTTTGTATTTGAATCATTTAACTTTATTTTTGAGTCCAATAACATGACAAACGCATATGCGTTTTTTTGATGGAAAATGCATGTAAAAAGCGCTAAAAACGCGGTAAAAACGCATGCGTTTTTAGCGCTAAAAATGGTCAAAAGCCATTTGGTCAAAAACCAAGGGAAAGAAAACGTGCAAAATAAACTGCAGGTACTCCGACGCAACGTGCGCACATAGCCTAAAAGAAGCAAGGAGAAACGCTAGAAAAAATGCAAAAAACCACACTAAATGGCCAAACTGTGCTGTTGTGCATCGGTTTTAGCACCATCAGACACAATAAATAATGGCAGCTAGTTATCTTTGAAAAAGCCTGAGCACACACAATTCTTTTGCAAAAGGCCACATCATCTAGGTGGTCTTGCGTGAATTGTGGTAAACGTGGACATATGGGAGTATTTTAATATTTTATTGTATTTAATATGATTTCTGGCTGTTTAAATTCTGTTTTTTTTAAATATTTATTTTTATTTCAAACAGTTTAGTTTTTCTCTAGCTAATACTTAATTTTACCATATATATATATATATATATATATATATATATAGTTTATATATTTATTTTTTTTATTTTACATTTCATATTATCTGCCTTCAGTTAGAATAACATATCTTGTAATGTTGAATTTTAAGAAAAAAAATGCACTTAACAACTTAATCATGTGATCTTTTTGTATTGCTGATTTTATGGTGCGGCATTTCATGTGAAAATAGCTTAATTTACTGCGATTGCTTGTCAGTAGTGTCCATCATAAAAACTTTATACAGGATTGATAAAGTAGTGAATGAATGATGATGAAATTAAATTCTCCAGCTATCTTATCTTTTGGTTCACTGGAATACATTTTCTACATTTGAATATGAATAGTCTATTCCAGGAAAAATAAGGGTTTCTGTAATTGTGAAATTTTCATCTGCAAGGGGAACAGTGACCTCTGCTGCTATATTTGTAAAATGCCATGCAAGATGATGTAGTTACTATTCTTATTACTATCTGGTTAACTAATATTTTAAGAGATGTAATTGATAGTTTAGACCTCATACAAACATTCCTCTGAAATATAATTGTTTAGGTTTGAAATCTGTTAGGAAAGTTTTTTTGAGAAGAGGACATATCATGAAAAGAAAAAAAAGGAAAAAGTTTTGATCAGCTCCCCCTTCCTCCATGTCAGCGCACGAGTCTTGCCGTTTAGCAAAGTCCATCAAGAAATGTGATGTATAACAAAGGTCCAGCGCTGGTTATATCCGTAAAAACTTCAACATTTTTAATGAATTGCTTAAACATAGCCAAAAAACAATATAAAAAGTCACATAGAATTCAAAAAGTAAAAACAAACACGTTTCGGTGGTTAGACCTCATTCATTGAAAAAAAAAGGCCATTTGAAGCCATAAAACTTTCTCCCATTTTTTCCTTTATAGCAAGGGTCTAAAAGTATGACCATTCAAAAGTCATCTCTTTGCTTGCTGATAATAATACATTTATCATTCTACAAGTATTCCAACATACATCTTGCCATAAACACCAAATTTCAAATGTGCCTGACGAAGGCTATTGCTGAAACGTACGTAGGGACTTGGCACCAATCCAGCGGAATTCCCTGTCTATTTGATGCCTATAATGATATACATTCTTTTCTATAACCTTGTTGCACTTGCTGTTATGGTTTTGTCACTAGAACGTGGATTAATTATATATTTCATTGGCATTGTTTTGTATTTAATATACTCTTACTGGTTTCCTGTCTCCTGCTGTAATGGTATGCCATCTAGTGCATTTTCTTTGTCACTACACCTCAATCTTTTAAAACCTTCTGTTTCATAATAAAGATTATATTTTTTTTTTTGTTGTGTTTGGTTTAATTTTTGTGAATTGGTTGTATACATTTTGCCATGCTCGTCAATACGATCAAAAGCACCACAGGTTCACTTTCAAGACATACTGTGAGGTTTGTATATGGAGAGAAGGTATGCACACCAGTGACTATGCAAGGGGAATACATGTAATAGCAGAAACTGCTGTGTGAATACTGACATGAAAAATCCAATAGCTACATGCAAAAATGGAAAAATGACTATGGAATCTGCATTACTGCCATGAAATATGAATAAAGAGAAATTTAGCTACTGAATTGATCAATGCAACAGAGCTAAATTTCTCTTTATTCATATTTCATGGCAGTAATGCAGATTCCATAGTCATTTTTCCATTTTTGCATGTAGCTATTGGATTTTTCATGTCAGTATTCACACAGCAGTTTCTGCTATTTCATGTATTCCCCTTACATAGTCACTGGTGTGCATACCTTATCTCCATATAGTGATTTTTTTTTTAGGTTTTTGCACCCAGTTCAGACTTAGAATGGTGTTCCAAACTTATTTCTTTATTTGTAGTCTTTCGTTTGTGAATCTGGCCCTACCACACCTATTGCCAATCTACATGATACGCATATATAGCCTGGGTCTCAGCTTCACATACATGGTAAGTTTTTTTAATTGCATGAGAGGACACACATTAGCTAAGGACCCCAAAAATAAGAGAATACTGTGAAGAGGTTTTGGGGCTCTGTTGCATTGATCAATTCAATAGCTACATTTCTCTTTATTCATATGTTCATGGCAGTAATGCAGATTCCATTTTTCACATTTTCACTCTTACATATAGCTATTGGATTTTTCAAGTCAGTATTCACACAGCAGTTACTGCTATTTCATGTATTCCCCTTACATAGTCACTGGTGTGCATACCTTCTCTCCATATAGTGATGTTTTTTTAGGTTTCTGCACCCAGTTCAGACTTAGAATGGTGTTCCAAATGTTATTTCTTTATTTATACTGTGATGTTTGGTTATCATTATTGATGTCATTTTTACTTTGTTAGCCTCATCCCCTGTATTTGCCATCTCATTGTCCCCTTCCAAATCCAACTGCTGTGGCTTCTCATCCGCATCTCGCAGCATGTAACATGGACCTTGAGTGTCTGGACAGGAGCCCAATCCTGTGTAGTTTTCTACTAGACAATTTCATTGCACCAAAAAAAAAATAAAAAATAATAATTTAGACAAAATTTGAGAATTTTGATGAAGAAAATTGCATTAATAGAATACCAAGGATTTTTGTCTTTAAGTTCCAACAAATTTGCTTTTTGTGCCCTGCCCTGTGCAAAGACCCAATCCTGCAGAGTCCTACAGGGGAACGTCTCCCCTGTACCCCCCAAAACTTCTTATATATGCCCAAACTGATGGAGATGCAGAGATGTTACACAATTTGTGAGTAAGTAAGGCCAAGCAATTTTTTAAAATCAATTTCTGCCTTTTGTGAACATCCCTTTTCTGCAGTGAAATTCACCCTATATGCAGGTAGACAGACAGACATAATGAAAACTTGATGCACGGAATACAAAAAAAATTGTTTTGGAAAATTTGCATTTTTTTTTTTGTCCTCACCTGGCAGGTGCCTTACATTGAGGCTGAGCGTAGGTCATTCTTTCACAAACGTCAAGACAATACTGGCTGTTTGTCATTAATTGTGATGAACTTGGACATCTAAGAGTTAAGTTAAGAGTTAAGTTTCCATATAAATGAATGACTGAACACATGGTTTTTGGGCATATAAAAGGATGCACTGAGGTAGACGCCATAGAGTATGGAAAACAGTAGATGAGGATAATGATGGAGCTAAAGGCAAGACACTACTTGAGGGTACGGACTGATTATCAGAAGCACAATTTCAAGAAGAAAGAGGATAGTTTGACCCTTATGTAGCTTACTGGTCAGTTTTCTTTATCGAAATGAGCAGGTCGTGCTATTTCATGTGCTGATGGAGTTATTAGTGAATATGTACCAGGATTTACATGGCTTATTTTTCAACAGCAAAGCCTGAACACTGCAATAGATTAGTCCTCCGGCAATATGGAATAGAAATCCCATACTTGTGATTCCCGCGCACATAGGAAATGCTACCACAACTACCACAAGAGCTTTCAGGCACTGATGAGCTTCCTTCTCCATGATGTCACTTGGTCCCAAGTTTACAACACAAGAAGCAGATCTTCTCCTAGAAGATGTTTTGACCTATCATTTGTTCTGCTCTTTAAAGGGAATCTGTCAGCAGGCTCTTGCCAACTCATCTGAGAGCAGTATGATGTAGGTAAAGAGGCCCTGAATCCAATGATATATCACTTAGTTTACTGGGTGCAGCTGTTTTAACACAATCCAAGATTTGAGATTTTGCATGTAGCAGAGCCCATACAGCTGCCTCACCTACACCAGGCTTTCAGTGTACATATCCATAGACAGAAGCTGGTAATCACAGAAAGGTTCAGAGTCAGATTACAGCTCATGTCCTCCTCAGACCCACTAATCATAAAGGGAAAAACCAGGCCCAGGGGGCATACACTGCGAATGGAAGAAAAGCGATTCCGGCAGCTAAATAGGAAAGGGTTCTTTACAGTTAGAGCAGTCAGATTGTGGAATGCCCTACCACAAGAGGTAGTAATGGCAGATACTATAACAGCTTTTAAAATAGGGCTGGATGATTTCCTCAGTACACACAACATTGTTGGTTATAGTGACTTGGGGACAAAATGTAGAATTGGTGTAGGAAGGTTGAACTAGATGGACTTAAGTCTTTTTTCAACCTATGTAACTTTGTAACCATGTAAAAGAAAAAATTCAACCAGCTCACCCGATCCAAAAGGAAATAACAAACCCAGGACGGTGCACGGACAGGTTTTCTAGTCGGCCAGACTGCAACAACCACTAATAATAAAGCTAAGAGGCTTAAACTAACAATGCAGGTAAACAAAAATAGACTTTGCGATAAGAGACACATGGCTGAATTCTCTGTTTTAACTCTTACAGCATACTGTCTTTAGATTCCATAGCAGAAACCTGCTGACAAAAGTCCCTTCAGATGACATTACCTCCTCGACATCCCAATTTGGTTCCCAATCATCATCAGCATTATCAATGACTTGGCTAACATTTGCCTCTATGTGCCAAAAATAGCCTGAGCTCCTTTGCCCTTGCGATCCTATCAAATCAAAGAGTTTGAAATCACGAAGGCCACAGAATTTTAGGAAATTTGACTTGAAGTCAATGTGGGTTAATCCACTCATCTTTAATCCTTAGGAAATGAGGACTCCATATTTATTCCCTAATATTTGTCACAAGTCTACTTTATATAAGCACAATTTTATAAACATTTTTTTTTTGTTAAGAAGTTAGAAGGGTAATGTTTATCAGCAATTTCGATTTCTTTAAAAAAAACATACAAAACCAATTTTTTTTAGTGACCACATCACATTTGAAGAGATTTTGAGAAGCCTGTGACAGAAAATACCCAAAACTGACACCATTTTAAAATCAGTACCCCTCAAAGTAATCTTTCATGAAGTTTATTAACACTTTAGGTGCTTCACAGGATTTAAAACCATGGAAGAAAAAAATGATAATGTTACTTTTCCAACAAAAATGTTGATTTGGCCTATATTTTTTATTTTCACAAAGGTAACAGGAGAAAATGCACCATATAATTTGATGTGCAATTTCTTCTTAGTACACCGATACCCTACATGTGGTGAAAAACTATTGTTTGGGTGCATGAGAGAGCTCGGAAGGGAAGGAGCGCCATTTGACTTTTGGAGTGCAAATTGACTGGAAGAGCTAGCGGATACCATGTCACATTTGCAGAACCTCTGATGTGCCTAAACATTAGACACTTTCTACAAGTGAACCCCTTTTGGAAACTATACCCCTCAAGGAATTTATCTCGAAGTGTGGTTAGTAACTTGAACCCCCAGGTGCATTACAAAATTTTTTAACTTTGAGCCATGGAAATTAGAAAAAAAAAACATTTTTATCACAAAAATGTTAATTTAACCCCACATTTTTAATGTTCACAAGGGTAACAAAAGAGAATAGACCATACAATGTGTTGTGCAATTTCTCCTGAGTACACCAATACCCTATATGTTGTGGAAAACTACTGTTTGGGCACGTCATGAAGGAGCATCATTTCACATTTGGAGGAATAGATAGTGGACGCCGTGTCTCATTTGCAGAGATCCTGATGTGCCTAAACAGTGGAAATAACCCACAAGTGACTCCATTTTGGAAACTACACACCTAAAAGAATTTATATAGAGGTGTGGTGAAAACCTTGAACCCACAAGTGCATCACAGAATTTTATAACGTTGAACCGTGAAAATGAAAAAAATGAATTTTTCCCACAAAAATGTAGCTTCAGCCCCACATTTTTTATTTTTAGAAGAGTAAACTCTTACTGAGTATACTTACTTAAGAATTATACTTACCGAGTCTCCTCGCAGATGTCACACTACTTTCGTGTCTGCTCATTAGCTCTGTCATATTCACTGCTTCCCCCGCCCACCCTCTCTAACAGCATCTGTAAATTGTTGTCTAAAATTAAGTAAATAAATGGAAAAAATAGTGCAGGGTCCACCGTATTTTGATACCCAGTGCAAATAAAGCAGCCAGCCAGAGGCTGCAGCCCCCAGCTGTGCACAGTATCTTTGCTGTGTATCAAAATATAAGGGACACCATGTGGCTTTTTTAGTTTAAATTATTTAAATAAATACTTTTGAAAACTGGCTTGCGGTTTTCCCCAATTTTGACACCTAGCTAAGATAAAGTGGACAGCTGGTTGCTGGTATTCTCAGGCTGGGGAGGCCCATGGTTATTGGGTCCTCCCTAGCCTACAAAAGGACAGCCTGCAGCCGCCCTGGAATTGTATCCATTAAATGTGACAATTCTGGTGCTTTACCCGTCCCATCCCGATTACCCTGGAGCAGTGGCATCGAGGTATTATAAGGGGTTAATGACAGCTGTGATTTGTAAAAAAATCACAACTGTCATCAAGCTCTAGGTTAGTAATGGGGAGGGGTCTATAAGAACCCCCTAATGCTAATCGTGGAAGTAAAAAGAAATAAATACAAAACATAGAAAAAAAATCCTTTATAAAAAAACAAGACACCCTTTTACTTCAATTTATTAACCCCAAAACACACCTGCAGGTCCAGCGTAATCCACAGGAGGTCCCATGATGATCCTACCTCTGTTTCATTTTGAGCTTGCACGCAGTGCGTGGTCACATTAGAAAATGTGACTGCTCACTGTGGCATCAGGGACACACTTACTGAGCTACAGCTGTGAGCAGTGAAGTCACTGAGTTCCCCCGAAGTCATAGCTGGAGGTTCTCATGGTACCCCAACTGTAACCTCAGGTGAACTGACCTCTGGTGAACTCATTGAACCCAGTGACCTCACCTCAGGGGAAGTCATTAAGCTCAATGCCGGATTACTGGATTAGGTAATATGTGCACATTGAGCATTTGGTTGCAGACATTTCTGCACCACATCTGCATCTCCTGGCAAAAGAACGCACAAACGTCCGCATAAGAACGCATACATTATAGGTGTGTTTTTTGCCATTAGATGCAAATTTGGTGCAGAAATGTGTGCCCTCATATGCTCAATGTGCACACATTGCCTAATCTGGTAATCTAGCATTAAGTTCAATGACTTCACCTCAGGTTAGGTCACTGAGTTCAAGGAGTTCATCATAGGTCAGTTCACCTGAGGTCACAGCTGAGGTCCAGTGGGAACCGCTAGCCATGACATCAGGTGAAGTCATTAAATTCAATGCAGGATTACCGGATTAGACAATGTGTGCATATTGAGTATTTGGTTGCAGACATTTTTACACCAAATCTGCATCTCCTGGGAAAAAATGCACCAAAATCGAATCAAAACACTTGCGGTATCGATGCGTTTATTTGCCAGGAGATACAGATTTGGTGCATAAATGTCTACATCCAAATACTTACTGTGCACACATTGTTTAATCCGGTTATCTGACATAGAATGTAATGACTTCACCTGAGGTGAGGCCACTGAGTTCAATGAGTTTACCTGAAATCATAGCTGGGGTACCATGAACATCTACCTCTGCAACCTCATGTGAACTCACTGACGTCACCACTCACAGTGGTGGCTCTGTCAGTCTGTTCCTGATGCCCAAGTGGTCAGTCACATTTTCTAGTTTGACCCCACACTGCGACCTCAGGATATAGCACAGCAAAGATCATCGTGGGACCTCATGTGGATTATGGACTTGCAGGGTTTTTTTGGAGGTTAATACTTTAGGGAAAGAGGGTGTTTGTTTTTTTTTTTTTACATAAAGTATTTTTCTGTTTTGTGTCTATTTCTTTTTACTTACAGAGTTAGTAATGAGGGGTCGCATAGACATCTCTCCATTACCAACACAGGGCTTGATGGCAGCTCTGAATTTTTGACAAATCACAGCTGTCCCTAACTCCTTATATTACACTAATTGCCACTGCTCCAGGGCAATTGGGATGAGCTGAGTAAAGCACCGGAATTGTCGCATCTAATGGATGCAAAAATTCCAGGGCGGCTGCGGGCTGTCTTTTTGTAGGCTAGGGAGGGCCCAATAACAATTCTGAGGCAAGTGAGGGCTGCTGTTTTTAGGTTGGGGGCATATAACCATCGGCCTTCCCAGCCTGAGTATACCAGCCTCCAGCTGTCCACTTTATCTTGGCTGGGTATCATAATTGAGGGGCTGCACTTTGTTTTTTAAATTATTTATTTAAATAATTAAAAAAAAAGCAGCATGGGGTCCCTCGTATTTTGATACACAGCCAAGATGATGCAAACAGCTGTGGGCTGCAGCCTGTAGCCTTCTGCTTTACCTATGCTGGGTATCAATTCAATATACGGGGACAATACATCATTTTTTCCAATTATTTATTTTTACACTCCCCAATCAATCACAGATATTGGCTTGCCAGCAGTCTGACTGCATCCAATCATAGATGCTCCACAGGGGATTGGGGGGAGAGCAGTGAAAATATATGAGAGCTAATGAGCAGTCTCGGAAGTAGTGTGACAGCAGCACAAGATACTTGGTAAGTATTACTGTCCTGCTCTAATCTGCAGCCTCCTAGCCCTTACTAGCACCATTTTACAGCACACAAGTTCATCTCCCTATAGACTTTTTTGGGGTTCGGCATCCAGGCTCATGTTCGGGTTCAAGTCCAGTCCTGAACTGGACTTTTTTTTATGTCTGACCGGACCCACCGATCCCGAACATTTGCGAGTTTGTCCATCTCTACTCTTGAGTACATCAGTACCACATATTTGGTCAGATACTACTTTTCAGGCACAGTGCAAAGCCCTGTAGGGAAGGAACGCCATATTATAGCTTAAAGTTTTAGAACAACAGAAACCCCATAAGTTAACTCATTTTACAAACGACACCTCTCAATGATTGTACCTAGGGGTACAGTGATCATAATGGTACAAAAGATGTGTCAGGGAATTTAATTTGGGCCATGAAGAAAAGATAATAAAATTTTCACTACACAATTTTGATGTTAGCCCCAGGTTTTCCATTTTCACATAGGTAAAAATGTCACCAAAATGTGTCATACAATTTCTGCTAAATGTGCAATACCTAACATGTGGCTGTACAGTACTGCTTCGCTACTCATCGAGATTCAGGAGGGAAGGAGTACTATTCGACTTTTGAACAAGAATTTCCTAGAATGGTTTTCAGACTCCTTATATAGAGCCCCTAAATGCCAGAAAAGTGGAAACCCCCTCATGTGACCCGGTTTTGGAAATTACACCCATCTGGGAATTTTTCTACAAATTTAATGTTTGCTCTCTACATTAATGCCAAATTTGGATGCTAAATATAGTGTAGGCACACAGTGTGGCTCAGAAAGAGGGGGGCATTTTGATTTGGGAGTGCAAGTTTTGCTAGATTTTTTTTGGGGGGGAGCCATAGTGCCTTTCCAGAGCCTTTGTGTTACTGTGGTGACCCTGAGGATTCAGTCGCCACAGGGAACTGCATCTCACTTAAGATGCGGTACTCATCCTGGATCCAGAGGAGGTTGGTACCGATTCCACCACACACCAACTCATACACACAACCAGGTTGGCCTCCCCAACCTTTTGTCCCTTTTTATATCATAATGGGGCAATCAATTATTTTAATGCTGCCCTTACATGCTAATTTTTTTGTACACTATAATTCTTACAAGAGATAACTAAGTAGCCGCATGATAGGGGTTTGTATATAGAAGTTGCTGAAAAGCATATCCTATTCTCTCACATCACTTCCTGCCTGCAGCCATTGGCTCATGCTGCACCTCACAAACCCCAGCTTTACATGCTCCTTAGAAATCTTGTTTAAAAATAAGTGATAGTTAGAGTTCAAGAGTTTGTCCACTATTGGACAATTCCTTATTGTTGTGCCCAAGGAGGTGGAACAAATGCTGCAGTCAATTGTAGCGCCCCTGAAGCCATCAGGGAGCTACAAGGTACTGCATCCCCACCAGGATGAAGGATCTACCCCCAGGGACCCAGAAGACCAGTGCCGGTAACACCAAAACATTCCAGTTAATTCCTGTTTTGTCCCCAAATTCCCCAAAGACTGGTGACAGACTAGGGTTGACCCAACGGATGGCCACCTAGAGGGTGAAGCCGATCCAGTCCACTAGACCACCAGGTGGGAAGGGCAGACAGTAGAGAGAATCAGAAGTTGGTCGGTGATAGTGAAGGAGTGTGGAAGCACTGACAGGAGTGTGACTGAGGGCCCAGGCGTGTGGTTGCCGGTGGAGTATGGTGGAGTACTCCTGTAACCATAGCACCAACAGTGTACAGAATCCTAGGTCAGGCAAACGCTTCAGGCAGACCTGATAAAATTTGCAGAGTGAGGGGACCATCAAGGTCCTCACTGACCTTGAAGTTAAGGACACAGTAGCAACGGAAGAACTGGGAACAGGACCAGAGACTCCGATCCCACAGGGTTCACGCTACCGTCATACGGACTACCAGTGAGAGACTACCAGGAGGGGACCCCCAGACGCTCTAAGCCACGGGAACCCACCAACCAGAGACAGGTGCAGGGGAAAGAAGCCACCAGGCCGCAAAACTGCAAGTGGCGTCACGTTATAAACTTTATTCTAACTTCCCTTATAAATATATGTGACGCCCCTGGACTATTCGGGTCGTCACAGGGTACTGTACGCTCTCTCTTTAGTGTGGTATTCAAATCCCTCATGATTCTGGGTCCCCATCTTACAGTGCTGCCTCCAACAGCAAATCAAATCCTAGATACACCCTGCACCACACCCACCAGACGCACCAGTGGGCGACTTAAGCGGAGTAGGGTTGCCCACCTAGGGGTCAGGAAGGGGAGGTGAGGAGTGAAGAGTAGTGCAAAGTGGAGTAGTAAAGTGGAGGAAGCTGGGAGTAGTGGCTCCCAGGAGAAGCTGACTAGGTTGCAGACGGTGGTCTGGACCTAGAGGAGTCGGACCCTCGGTCGCAGGGGATTGAAGCTAGGTGCCTGGACCTCTCAAAGAGGATGATCAGCAGCCTGGTCCTATCACCGGTCCGGGACCGATGTTACGGCGGGTTACATGGACCGTAGGTCAGGGAGAAGCTTCAGGCAACCCGGCAATTAACCTGCGGAGAGCAGAGCCTTTGTGGACTGTTCCCACTAGCTCCAGAATCGGGGCACTAGCGCAACGAGGGGGATAGGGCCTTCCATACAAGCAGCCCACTAAAATCCCAAGCGTGAGCGCTGAGAGCAGGCTCCCACACTTAGCCACAGTGGGGAGCGGGGCCCAGCAAGTTCCAGACTACTGGGCCACTACAGTGAATTTAAACTTTGTGCCAGGAGGCAGGTCATGGATCACCAGGCAGCACTGCAGAGGACGGGACCCGGACGAGCTCCACTTTGAGAGGCAGCAGCACCCAGAGACTTGGTTTACCCAGTTGTCAGCGTCTTCTTATTGGCTGAGTGAGTACCTGAGTGATTTCCTCTTCACGGCACCCAGTAGCACCATCCAGAGTCCCGGGGCCTACCACTACCCCATAACCCCGGGTACTCTCAACGGCAGCGGCGGTACTCAAAGTTACCGCACACCACGGGTGGCATCACGAACTATAACTCCCCTGTAAATATCCCCCTTTTACTTTAGAGTGTGGCCCCTAAGCCCCTGGGTCCAGAGACCCTCGAGCCACGAACGGACACTATCCTGGATCCGAGCAGTTTGATCCACTGCTGAGGCGGCACACCCTCTAAAAACTTGGCGTCCCTGAACAGGATTCGGACAGGACCCACTAACCTGGATGACGTGTGCCTTGAAAAGCAAAACTGCGTTCCTGCCATTTTCCGCCATTGTCCGCCATCTTTGTCGCCAAAATGCCTTCTTCTCGACTAAAAGAGCGCGAAGCCAAAACCCCGCCCTTCGTCCTGAGAGTTTGCCCGGAACTGTAAGTTCCCAGAGGGCCCCAGCGTAGCAGTGAGTGGCTGGCGAAAACCAAGGGGGAATGTCAAGATGTCTGCGCTGGACAATGGAAGTGTTGCGGCGCTACCCCCACCAGACCAGGGTAATGCAGGCGCAGCAGGCGCTGCTCCAGCTGCAGGAGCGGCGGCACCCGGGGTCGAGGCGGTCGTACCTATTATGCTGATCACCTTGCCCTATGTGCCTGGCAATGCATGGCTCCCACAGTATGATGGCTGGCCTGATGCGTTGCAGGGATTCAAGTGGAAGATTTGCATTGTCCTTGATATGTATGCCCTGACAGGCTGACAGCGAGCGTCTGTGGTACTCGGTCAGCTGCTGGCGCCGCAGAGTTGAAAGTGGAAACATGGACTGATGAGGACCGGACCTCGGTCCCCGCCATCTTCAACTGGGAGCTGCATTTGAGACCCGCACTGAAGCGGAGCTGAGAATGAGGTTCAACAGCTGCAAACAGCGCCCTCAGGATAGCATCAGAGATTACGCCCTGAGGTTGCAAGCAGCATTACGGACTCTGAAACTGATCAACGATATCGGTGAACAGGAGAGGAACAAGATGCTTGTGGAGCAGTTCCTGCAAGGCCTGGGATCAGTGGAAGATCGTAAGCAGCTCCGGCTGTGGGCCCTGGAGCATCCTACATTAGACTTTACTGTCTAGAAAGAAAAGGCAATCAAAGCTCTGCAGCCCCCAGAGACTGCTGACTCTCCCCTTCCATCTTGACAGGCTGGCACTCCATTACATGTGACGCCCCCTGCCTTGGCATTGCCGGAACCAACATCTGCAGTAGTGCCCGTGGGCGGAATCAACGATCTGTCTTCACAGGTGCAACAGCTGAGCAGCAACGTCGCAAAGATTTTGGAGGCGATGCAGCTTTAGGCCCCCTTCACACGTCCGTGATACACGTGCGTGTTTGGTCCGTTTCCGTATATACCGGAGACACGGCCAAACGTGCACCAATGTTAATCTATGATTGTGGTCACACGTCCGTTATTTCATTATGTCCGTGTGTGCGTGTCCGTGATCCGTATGCGTTTGCGTTTTGCACGGATGCATGTCCGTTATCTGCACGGAGCACGCACACGTGGACACAATGAAAGTCTATGGGTATGTGCACACACGTTAGTAAACACGTATGCATCTACCTATAGTCCGTGTCCGTTTGGTGTTTTTATTTCTAGTGATGTCGGCTATTCTTTCTATTTCTGTGTATGTCGGTCAATCTCCCTGAGTCCGTCGGTCGGTCTCTCTGTCTCTCTGTCGGTCTCTCTGTCTGTCTGTCCCTCTCTCACAGTCTGTCGGTCAGTTTCCCCCCTCTCTCATACTTACCGTTCCCCGATCTCCGGCGCAGCGCTGCACGGCATTCACACTGCTGCGGCGGCTTTTACTATTTTGAAAAAGCCGGCCGCTCATTAAACAATCTCCTATTCCCTGCTTTCCCCGCCCACCGGCGCCTATGATTGGTTGCAGTGAGACACGCCCCCACGCTGAGTGACAGGTGTCACACTGCACCCAATCACAGCAGCCGGTGGGCGTGTCTATACTGTGCAGTAAAATAAATAAATAAATAATTAAAAAAAAACGGCGTGCGGTTCCCCCCAATTTTAATGCCAGCCAGATAAAGCCATACGGCTGAAGGCTGGCATTCTCAGGATGGGGAGCTCCACGTTATGGGGAACCCCCCACCCTAACAATATCAGTCAGCAGCCGCCCAGAATTGCCGCATACATTATATGCGACAGTTCTGGGGCTGTACCCGGCTCTTCCCGATTTGCCCTGGTGCTTTGGCAAATCAGTGTGAATGCCGTGCAGGGCCGCGCCGGGGATCGAGGAACGGTGAGTATGAGAGAGGGGGGGAAACTTCAGTCACTCGGGGGATTAGTGGTCACCGGTGAATCCTTCACAGGTGACCGCTAATCAGTACTCGACACAGACAGAGCCGCGGTATGAGGATGAAGTCGGGTGAAGTTCACCCGAGTTCATTCTCATCGCGCAACTCTGTCTGCTGTCAGCCGACATTTATAAACGACATTGTGCATCACACACACGGACATTCCACACGGACATTCCACATACACATACACGTTAATTCCACACGCACACACGGACGTTCTGCACACAAACACGGCTAGCAAACGCAATTCACACAGGTGCCACACGGACCATAAAAACGGACACAAAAACGGGACACGGACCCGAAAAACGGCCCGTAACACACGTGCGTGTTTTTCACGGACGTGTGAAGGGGGCCTAAGTCAAAGGCCAAGCCAGCAGAAAAGATTCAGCTGGCCGACTGCCCGGAGTGTGTCCCCTGGATGAGAGGGAGGACCTCGACGTATAGAGGACGGAACAGCGACCGGTATGGACAGCTTGTTTGTTATAAGTGTAATAAGACTGTCCATCACGCTACAGTCTGTCCTTTAAAGGGCAACCCCTGGGGCCAAGGGCCAATCCCCAGGAAAAAACTCCCAAGGCCCAGCATACTGGCGAGAGCGGTATGGGGGGATGGCCCATCGTTTCCATCACCCTGGATGGGATCCCGACGTCTGTGCTTCTTGATACCGGCTCCCAGGTAATGACTATTCCCTATGTACTGTATAAGAAGTTTTGGTTAGATTATGAACTCACACCGCTAGTTGGCAGCATTACCATTTACGCCGTGAACGGGTTACCAGTGACTCAAATTGGGTTCAAGGAGGTGACCATTAAAGTGGGCCGGGTAGGGTTGGCGCGACAAGGACTCATAGTCGTGTATAATGATCCTAGTGATCGGAACCCTAAGATTATTTTGGGAACAAATTTCATTGAAAACTGTATGGGAGAAGTGTTGTTTTTACTCCAACAGTTGTCTGAGACTGTAGGAGCAGGGCGACAGAGAGTCCTGCAACGTTAAATCCGAGCCCTCCTGCAGCGGCAACAGGTAAATCTATCTGGAGATGAAATTGGTGGTGTACGGGTAATGGATGTAGCCCCCCTTGTAGTACCCCCGCGGAGCGAGATGATGATATGGTGCAGGGCGGCTGTAGGCTCCCGTGTACAAGACTACCAGGCAGTGGTAGAGCCCCTGCCTTCAGAGCATTGGCCCACAGTGTTAACGGCCAGAGGGGCAGTTGATGTCCGGAAGGGGAGGGTGCCCGTGCGAGTGTTGAATTTTGGGGAAGAGGAGGTTACATTGCCCAGGTATGCCACAATTGCCAAACTGTTTACAGTGAATACAGATTCCCTCCATGCGGTGAATTCCCCAAACACATCAGATCAGCCCTCCAGCGACAGTTCCCAGGGACAGTTAGAGAAGTGGTGGCGGGAGTTACATGTGTCACCGACTCTACACCTTCACATCACAAACAAGGGGTCTACAGGGTTGTGCAAGAGTATGAGCAGGTCTTTAGCAAGCATCCACTTGACTTTGGGCGGATAAAGGGGGTACAACACCACATACCCACAGGCGCTCATCCACCCATCAAAGAGAGGTTTAGGCCCATACCACCCGCCCATTATCAGTGCGCCAAGGACATGCTCAGAAACATGAAGGAGGCTAGTGTGATGCCCTGGACTAGCCAGGTAGTCACAGGTAGGCCCTTGCATAACACCCGTCCCCCTAATAAGGTAACAGCAGCCAACCACACAAAACCTAATCACCTCTCTCAGATCTTGATGGGCACACCAGGGGACGGAGCCAGGTGGTTGGCCATGCCCACCGAGGAGTCCAGAGGGCCTGAGGCAGGAAGTACAAGTCAGATCAGTTTTAAGTGTTGAGGAGGAGTGTGCAGCAGACCTGTGCCCAGGTCTGCAGTGGAAACTGACAGGTGCCGGGGTCGTAGCCCTGGTACCTAGACTAGGAGGCAGGTGGTAGCCTGACCTGCAGGAGCCGGGAAGACGGCCAGGTGGAACCATAAGAGACCGGGACAGGGTAGTGGCCCTCCGGTACCGAACCGGGGAACCGACTGGAAACCGGAGCACAAGGAGGGGTACTCAGACCCAGAACGAGGCCCAGAAGCCACTGGACCACGTCGAATTCACTGATTGAGGTCTGGACCATAGGTCCTTTCCCATCCAAGACTCGAAAGAAGGCAACAGCCCACCGAGGGGGATAGAAAGCCACCGCACAGGCAGAGAGATCCCACAGGCCAGCGCCTGCAGGCAAATGGACTCCTCCGGCACATATATAGTCGGGGAGCGGACTCCCATTGCTGAGGCATAGGCATTCAACACAACATAAAGAGGTGCAGGAGAAAGCCCAGGACCACCAACCCGGGTGGGGGACAAGACACAGCCGACTGCAGGCACCGACCACCATCAACTTTGTTCATCAGAGACTTGAGTGTGTCAGTAAGGCTGGGGCCACATGGGGACTACTGCGATCCACTTGCATGACACTCGGCTCGTGCTGGCAGTACAGCAGAGCCGAGTGTAATGCGTGTGCCCTTGCAACTGAGGTCCGTTCGTGCGAGCAGACCTCAGCTGCGGGGGGCGGGCCGGCACTGAGGCTCCGGCCGTACACACCTACCTAACCACCCCCATCGAGATTGCCAGCAACCCCTTGCAGAGCGACGTGACCCCCGGGTCCGGAGGCGCTCGAGCCACCCACCAAACGAGCTCGGATCCGAGCGGCTCGGCTGCAGCCGAGCGCGGGGCAGTACAGTAGTGTCATCCGTGATAGTTGCAGCCCCTGGGCAGCCCCCCTGGTCCTAGTGAAGAAGAAAGACGGCAGGATGTGTGTGGATTACAGACAAATCAACAAGATCACACATAAGGATGCCTATCCCTTACCTCAAATTGAGGAATTATTAGCTGCCCTGAAGTCTGCCACTTATATGGATACTGGCAAGTGGCTGTTGCTGAAAAGGACAGTGAGAAGACCTCATTCGCTACCCCGATGGGACTATGTGAGTTCAATAGTATGCCGTTCGGGCTGTGTAATGGACCAGTGACGTTCCAGAGACTCATGGAGTGCTGCTTGGGTCACTGCAACTTGGAAACTGTCCTGCTTTACTTAGATGACGTCATTGTATACTCTAAAGCGGGCTTTACACGCTGCAATCTCACTAGCGAAATCGCAAGCGATCGTACCCACCGCCGTCGGTTGTGCAACACGGGCATATCGCTGCCCGTGTCACACAACCTCGCCTACCCCCGTCACACGCACTTACCTGCCCTGCAACGTCGCTCTGGCCGGCGACCTGCTACTCCTTCTTAAGGGGGCGGGTCGTGCGGCGTCACAGCGACGTCACATGGCAGATGTATAATAGAAGTGGAGGGGCGGAGATGAGCGGGACGTAAACATCCCGTCCACCTCTTTCCTTCCTCATTGCCGGTGGAGGCAGGTAAGGAGATGTTCGCCGCTCCTGCGGTGTCACACACAGCGATGTGTGCTGCTGCAGGAACGAGGAACAACATCGCTAACATCCTGAAAACGATTTTTCGTTTCAGGACGACCTCTCCACGGCAAACTATTTTGCCCTCTTTTGCGATCGTTTAAGATCGCTCTTAAGTGTTACACGCTGCGATCTCGTTAATGGCGCCGGATGTGTGTCACAAACAACGTGACCCCGACGATAATTCATTAACGATATCATAGCGTGTGAAGCCCACTTAAGACATATGAAGCGCATCTGGAACACCTGGTAGAATTATTTGAAGCCCTATGCAGGTATGGGATGAAGCGAAAACCATCTAAATGTCACCTACTGAAACCTAAGGTCCAGTACCTGGGGCATGTGGTCAGCGCCGAGGGCGTGGCACTGGATCCTGAGAAGATCACGGCCATCCAGAACTGGCTAAGGCCCAATACTGTCAGAGAAGTGTGGCAGTTTCTAGGCCTGATGGGGTACTACCTTAGGTTCGTCAAAGGCTACACCAAGATGGCGGCCCCCTTACAAGATCTCCTGGTGGGAGAACCTAAGCATGGCAAGCTCTCTGGCCCTCCGTTCCAGTGGGGTAAGGAACAAGAAGATTCCTTTGACAAAATGAAGTCGGCTCTGACGGGGGATGAGATCCATACATATCCCGACTACGGTCTAAAGTAATCGCCTAAAGGGGGCTTTACACGCTACGACATCGCTAATGCCAACTCGTTGGGGTCACGGAATTAGTGACGCACATCCGGCTGCATTAGCGATGCCGTTGCGTGTGACACCTATGAGCAATTTTGCATCGTTGCAAAAACGTGGAAAATCGCTCATCAGTGACATGGGGGTCCATTCTCAAAAATCGTTACTGCAGCAGTAACGAGGTTGTTCCTCGTTCCTGCGGCAGCACACATCGCTCCATGTGATGCCGCAGGAACGAGGAACCTCTCCTTACCTGCCTCCCGGCCGCTATGCGGAAGGAAGGAGGTGGGCGGGATGTTACGTCCCGCTCATCTCCGCCCCTCCGCTTCTATTGGGCGGCGGTTCAGTGACGCAGCTGTGACGTCGCTGTGACGCTGAACGAACCGCCCCCTTAGAAAGGAGGCGGTTCGCCGGTCACAGCGACGTCGCCGGACAGGTAAGTAGTGTGACGGGTCTCGGCGATGTTGTGCGGCACGGGCAGCGATTTGCCCGTGTCGCACAACAGATGGGGGCGGGTACCCACGCTAGCGATATCAGTACCGATATCGCAGCGTGTAAAGCGGCCTTATGCCAGCAGGAAGCTGAGGCCTACAGAAAGAAACCTGGAGAACTATAGTTGTTTCAAGCTGGAGTTTCTGGCACTCATGTGGGCCATAACCGAAAGGTTCAAGCACCACCTGACTTCCATGAAATTTACCGTGTACATGGATAACAATCCACTTGACCCATCTGGATACGGCAAAGCTTGGAGCGCTAGAACAGCGTTGAGTTGCAAAATTGTCGAATTATGATTTCACCATAAAATACAGGGTTGGCCGCAAGAACACCAATGCGGATGCACTATCCAGAATGCCCCATTTGCCTGATGATGGGAAGGACGAGGATGACTTGGAGGAGATCCAATTACCTGCCTTCCATCGGCCCACTAGCGTAGAGCGGCTCCGGTCCCATAGCAATCAGAAGGAGGCAACCTTCAATCCGTTACCCCATCACGGTTGGCAAGGAGCCCAGGATGGTGATCCCGCGACCAGGCTGATTAAAGCACTGTTGGCCCAGGCTGGCTCCCATCTTAAACCAGGCGCCCCAGAAGAAGCCAAGAAGCTGTAACAGGATAGGAGTCGGCTATACCTCCACCAAGGCAAGTTATGCAGGAGTCTGACCAATCCCAAGACGCACGAAAGAATCTGCCAGATAGTGATACCTAAAGCATATGTCCCGGTAGTCCTGGAGGCATACCACGCCAGAGCAGAGCACTTTGGATAGAAGAAGCTACAGATGTTGGTGAGAAGTCGCTTTTACTGGATTGGGATGAGAGATTCCATAGAAGCCTGGTGCAGGAACTGTGGTCCTTGCACCTTGAGGAGGCAAGATGGCACCAGCCAGAGAGCACCACTCCAACCAATAGTCACCAAACAACCCCTGGAGATTGTAGCTTTTGATCACGTCAAGCTAACCCCAAGCAGGAGTGGTTACACCTACGCACTCACGATGGTGGATCATTACTCAAAATTCCTGGTGGTGGTACCGGTGAAAGATCTAACTGCCAGCACAGCGGCGAAGGCATTCCAAGCGCACGTCTGCAGGCTGCATGGATATCCAGATCGGGTCGTCACTGATCCAGGTCCAGCATTTGAGGCCAAAATCTTCCAGGAATTCTGTAGTTTTTTACAGGTGCAAGAAGATACGCACTACACCCAACCGTGCGCAGACAAATGAAATGTGTGAAAAGATGAAGCACTTGGTGATTAACCTTCTGAAGACTCTACCACTTGAGGAGAGGAACCAGTGGCCTGAAAAATTGCCAGATCTTGTTGACATCTACAATAACATCCCTGTAGGATCCACCAAATGTGCACCCGCTTACCTGATTAGAGCCAGACCTGGGAGACTCCCAGTGGACTTGGAGATGGAGGTTGAACTGCCTGAAGCTTACTCGTCTGAAGAGGATTGGGACTCATGTCGCCAGATCCAGTATAAGCAGATACAGAAGTATGTTGAAGAGAATTTGAATCAGAATAGAGAAAAGCAAGAGAGGAGCTTCAACAAGCAGGCAAAAGCTACCCCTTTCTCACCAGGTGAAGTGGTACTGAAGAGGAAAAGAAAGTTGCACAAATTGGACAACCAATGGGAAAGGGAACATTATGTGGTGCAACCATCCAACTTTGACAACCAAAAGAGTTGCCTCATCAGCAAGGATCAGGGAAGAATCACGTCTACTGTCTCCCGGGACCACTTGAAGAAGTGTCCAGAGCCCTTAAGAGTTGCAGATGAACCCCAGCCCCAACCTCCGGTGGTGGAAAGAAAGAAGAGGATGATCTGAACCATTCTAGGTGACTTCCCAGAAGATTGGCCAATGCAAAATGGAGCAGTGATAGTCCCTGTGTTAACATTCCCACAACCCGTGGAAGAACCAGAACAGGAAAGGCTTACTGACACTGCACCCACTCCCGCACCTAGAGTAGTACCTGTCCCCTTACCACGCACAGGTAGAGTCCTACCAGCCACACCTGCCACCAGGGCCGTATTTGCCATTAGGCACTTGAGGGCACGTGCCTAGGGCGGCGCCTTCCAGGGGGGCGGCGCCCAAACCAAAATTTAAAAAAAAAAAAAAAAAAAAATTTTTTTAAATCTTCCTCCCTCCCTCCTCCAAACTCTTTATTAAATCCGGCGCCTTTTTGGAGGAGGGAGGGAGCGCACAGTCATTTATAGTCGTGTCTATAACACGCGAATATAAATGACACTGTGAGCGTGCCGGCACTTACTTCCGGGGTCAGAGGAGCTGTAATCAGCTCCCCGCCCCGACGTGCTGCCGTGCGCTCACTGTGCAGAGGTCACAGGAGCGTGAGGCCGCGCAGAGGAGGACGGGAGCCGCCGCCGAAGATGGAGCCGCCGCCGGAGATGGAGCCGCCGCCGCCGGAGATGGAGCCGCCGCCGGAGATGGAGCCGCCGCCGGAGATGGAACCGCCGCCGAGCAAGATGTCAGATGCCGCCGCCGCCACCGCCACCGTGGAGAACGGGAGATGCAGCCTGGAGCAGGTAAACGCTTTACAGCCGAAGACAGCGCCGAACAAGCAACCCGGGGGGGGCGCAACATGGAGGATGGGGGGATGGAACATGATATGGGGGCGCAACATGGAGGATGGGGGGATGGAACATGATATGGGGGCGCAACATGGAGGATGGGGGGATGGAACATGATATGGGGGCGCAACATGGAGGATGGGGGGGATGGAACATGATATGGGGGCGCAACATGGAGGATGGGGGGGATGGAACATGATATGGGGGCGCAACATGGAGGATGGGGGGGATGGAACATGATATGGGGGCGCAACATGGAGGATGGGGGGGATGGAACATGATATGGGGGCGCAACATGGAGGATGGGGGGATGGAACATGATATGGGGGCGCAACATGGAGGATGAGGGGATGGAACATGATATGGGGGCGCAACATGGAGGATGGGATGCAGCATGATGTGGGGGTGCAACATGGAGGATGGGGGGGGATGCAGCATGATGTGGGGGTGCAACATGGAGGATGTGGGGATGGAACATGATGTGGGGGCGCAACATGGAGGATGGGGGGATGCAGCATGATGTGGGGGTGCAACATGGAGGCTGGGGGGGATGCCACATGATATGGGGGCGCAACATGGAGGATGGGGGATGGAACATGATATGGGGGCGCAACATGGAGGATGGGGGGATGGAACATGATATGGGGGCGCAACATGGAGGATGGGGGATGGAACATGATATGGGGGCGCAACATGAAGGATGGGGGGATGGAACATGATATGGGGCGCAACATGGAGGATGGGGGGATGGAACATGATATGGGGGCGCAACATGGAGGATGGGGGGATGGAACATGATATGGGGGCGCAACATGGAGGATGGGGGGATGGAACATATGGGGGCGCAACATGGAGGATGGGGGGATGGAACATGATATGGGGGCGCAACATGGAGGATGGGGGGGATGCAGCATGATGTGGGGGCGCAACATGGAGGATGGAGGGGATGCAGCATGATGTGGGGGTGCAACATGGAGGCTGGGGGGGGGATGCCGCATGATATGGGGGCGCAACATGGAGGATGGGGGATGGAACATGATATGGGGGCGCAACATGGAGGATGGGGGAATGGAACATGATATGGGGGCGCAACATGGAGGATGGGGGGATGGAACATGATATGGGGGCGCAACATGGAGGATGGGGGGGATGAAACATGATGTGGGGGCGCAACATGGAGGATGGGGGGGGGATGCAGCATGATGTGGGGGCGCAACATGGAGGATGGGGGGGGGATGCAGCATGATGTGGGGGTGCAACATGGAGGATGGGGGGGGAAGCAGCATGATGTGGGGGCGCAACATGGAGGATGTGGGGATGGAACATGATGTGGGGGCGCAACATGGAGGATGGGGGGGGATGCAGCATGATGTGGGGGTGCAACATGGAGGCTGGGGGGGGATGCCGCATGATATGGGGGCGCAACATGGGGGATGGAACATGATGTGGGGGCGCAGCGTGGAGGATGGGGGGGATGCCGCATGATGTGGGGGCGCAACATGGAGGATGTGGGGGCACAACATGGAGGATGGGGGGGATGAAGCATGATGTGGGGCGCAACATGGAGGATGGGGGGGATGAAGCATGATGTGGGGGCGCAGCATGGAGGATGGGGGGGATGAAGCATGATGTGGGGGCGCAGCATGGAGGATGGGGGCGATGAAGCATGATGTGGGGGCGCAGCATGGAGGATGGGGGGGATGAAGCATGATGTGGGGGCGCAACATGGAGGATGGGGGGCGCAACATGGGGATGGAGCATGATGTGGGGGCGCAGCATGGGGGATGGAGCAGAATGGGAAAATGAGGGAGGGTGGTGGACAGTATAGCAAATGGGAGTTACAGTATGGAGAATGAGAGGCATGGTATGGAGAATGGGGTAGCATGGGGGGGGCATGGTATGGAGAATGGGGTAGCATGGGGGGGGGCATGGTATGGAGAATGGGGTAGCATGGGGGGGGCATGGTATGGAGAATGGGGTAGCATGGGGGGGGCATGGTATGGAGAATGGGGTAGCATGGGGGGGGGGGCATGGTATGGAGAATGGGGTAGCACGGGGGGGGGGTCATGGTATGGAGAATGGGGTAGCACGGGGGGGGCATGGTATGGAGAATGGGGTAGCACGGGGGGGGCATGGTATGGAGAATGGGGTAGCACGGGGGGAGGCATGGTATGGAGAATGGGAAAGCATGGGGGGCTCGGTATGGAAGGGGAACCATGGTGGGCTTGGTATGGGGAGTCTTGATATGGAGAAGGGGCAGCATGGGGAGCGCTCAGTTAGGAGCCTGGGAGGGCTCGGTATACAGAATGCGAAGCATAAGGCTCATTATAGAGTGGGGACAGCATGAGGGGGGCAGTGAAGTGGGGGATGCATGGAGAGGTGGGGACAGTGGAGGTCATAGTTCATAAGTGAGGAAGGTCTGGAGGGTATAATTCAGTGGGGAGGACAGTGGGGTTTTCATGTGAGGGGGCAGTGTAGTGGGAATGTTATAGGAGAGAATGTGGAGGCTGTATACTATAAGTGACACGGTGTGGGGTCATTCTTTGTGCTGTGAGCTCAGTGATGGGCAATTATTTATTCTTGGGCACAGCCTTGGGCTTACTTAGGGTGATTACTCTTTAGTGAGGAGAATTATGAGTCTGTCACCAGGTTTTTGCCACCTAATTTGAGAGCAGCATAATGTAGGGGCAGAGATCCTGATTCCAGTGTTGTCACTTACTGGGCTGCTTAGTGTAGTTTTGATAACATCACTGTTTAATCAGCAGTAGTTATCATTACAGGACTACTTGGTGTGCTGCAGGTAGTCCAGCATATTCATGAGCTCTGTATAACTGCGAGATCTGCAGCAGAGAAAACGACAGCAAACAGCTCAGTAAGTGACACATTGCTGGAATCAGGGGCTCTGTCTCTACATTATGCTGCTCTCAGATGGGGGAGCAAAACCTGGTGACAGATTCCCTATACGGGCACCATTGCAGTGTTTGCTGAAGCAAACCAAACAAGAGGGAAGTCTTGGGAGACGCTGGACAAAGTGTTGCTAAGAGCGATGACATTTTACTTTTACTCCCAAAATGGCAATTAATCTGCAGACACATTTATACAGGGGACGTCACTCTGGCATGTACAGTTTTACCTTAATATTATATATATGCAAACTGTTCTGTCCCCCCTGGTGCGGCCGATGTCTTGGTGCAGATGTGCACCGTCCTATTTGCATATTAAAGACAGTCCCTCGCCCTTAGGTGAGTCAGTGCTGTTTAAAATCACTTAGCATTTCTGCACGTGTCCTGACACTGGAGGAGCAGAGTAGCACTCCAAGTGTCAGTGTGTGTGCGCACGCAATGTGACTGCAGTGTCCGCGTGGGTGCGCCTGCAATGTGACTGCAGTGTCCGCGTGGGTGCGCCTGCAATGTGACTGCAGTGTCCGCGTGGGTGCGCCTGCAATGTGACTGCAGTGTCCGCGTGGGTGCGCCTGCAATGTGACTGCAGTGTCCGCGTGGGTGCGCCTGCAATGTGACTGCAGTGTCCGCGTGGGTGCGCCTGCAATGTGACTGCAGTGTCCGCGTGGGTGCGCCTGCAATGTGACTGCAGTGTCCGCGTGGGTGCGCCTGCAATGTGACTGCAGTGTCCGCGTGGGTGCGCCTGCAATGTGACTGCAGTGTCCGCGTGGGTGCGCCTGCAATGTGACTGCAGTGTCCGCGTGGGTGCGCCTGCAATGTGACTGCAGTGTCCGCGTGGGTGCGCCTGCAATGTGACTCCAGTGTCCGCGTGGGTGCGCCTGCAATGTGACTCCAGTGTCCGCGTGGGTGCGCCTGCAATGTGACTCCAGTGTCCGCGTGGGTGCGCCTGCAATGTGACTCCAGTGTCCGCGTGGGTGCGCCTGCAATGTGACTCCAGTGTCCGCGTGGGTGCGCCTGCAATGTGACTGCAGTGGGTGCGCCTGCAATGTGACTGCAGTGTCTGCGTGGGTGCGCCTGCAATGTGACTGCAGTGTCTGCGTGGGTGCGCCTGCAATGTGACTGCAGTGTCTGCGTGGGTGCGCCTGCAATGTGACTCCAGTGTCTGCGTGGGTGCGCCTGCAATGTGACTCCAGTGTCTGCGTGGGTGCGCCTGCAATGTGACTGCAGTGTCCGCGTGGGTGCGCCTGCAATGTGATGCAGGTACGTTCTGACACCTGGTTGCTACCTGTATTTGACTGCCGATTCAATGAGGAAGGTTGTTGAAGTGAGCAGACAGCACATCACAGCGCCGTGTGCCCCTCCTCACTGTGCTCCTCCTGTGTTGGATGCACACATGCACTGACGCTTGGAGTGTGCCGCTGTACTCCTCCTGTGTTGGATGCACACATGCACTGACGCTTGGAGTGTGCCGCTGTGCTCCTCCTGTGTTGGATGCACACATGCACTGACGCTTGGCGTGTGCCGCTGTGCTCCTCCTGTGTTGGATGCACACATGCACTGACGCTTGGCGTGTGCCGCTGTGCTCCTCCTGTGTTGGATGCACACATGCACTGACGCTTGGCGTGTGCCGCTGTGCTCCTCCTGTGTTGGATGCACACATGCACTGACGCTTGGTGTGTGCCGCTGTGCTCCTCCTGTGTTGTGTGCACACCCGCACTGACGCTTGGAGTGTGCCGCAGTGTTGGGTGCGGTGCAGACAGGAGATCTGGTGTTACGGTGCTCACTCTCACCAATGGATCACTATTAATCAAGACACAGGCCTGGCTAGTATTTTCCTATATTAGGTGGTATCGTGCACCCAGGCTTAGGCCGCGCAGAAATGTCCTCATTTTCATATCAAATGTGGCTTTCTCAGTGAACATTAAAGGGAACCTGTTACACCCTTTTTCAATTTTAAACTGCCCCCAATGTCTTGTTAGTGACGCAATGTAAGTGATGCACATTTTCTGACTATAAGGACAATGCAGCAGTTTAATATTAAAGGTCGTGACCAGTTCCTTTTAAGCTGAACTCTATATGGGTGGGTTTATTTCTCCACAGATCATGTCCCCCATATAAATATTTCCGCAGTCTAGGTGTCATTTTGGGGTGACAGGTTCCCTTTAAGTCAGCTTAAAAATCATCTCACCTGACGAATGAAAGTTTTTTGTCGTGCATCGGGTGATGGACACTGTTTAGATAAATCAGGTTCCCATCTTTGGCTGCAGTGTGAATGCTGCTTTTAAAGGGGTTTTCTCACATTGGGAACTTGCCCCCTATCCTTGGGATGGGGAATAACTTTCCAATCGCTGGGGGTCCGACTACCGTGGCCCCGAGTGTTTCCCAGAACCAGAACATGCAGACAGAATGGATTCCGGGAGTAAAATTTCATAGTCCTGTCTCCTGAGCTGTGCACTTAAGAGGTCTTTTGAGCAATTGGTGGGGGTCTCAAGTCCCACCCCATGATGCCCCTTCTCCCTACTGAGCCCACCTCTGCCCTACTAATCTCCTCAGAATTAATGGACCTAAACCTATAAGATCTCGTCCAAAAGTTAAGTCTACTGCCTGGGACTAATCAGTATTGTGGTTCTTATATGGTCCACAGTCTAATGATGGCTGGTAACAACTACCAGCATCTCCTTACCATTGTTAAGGACATACTGAGAGTTGTACGTTAATGCAATACATAGATGTATATGGGTCTAACCTGACACTGCACTTGATTGCTGTGTGAATTTGGCATTGTATTCATGTACTGATGGTGGTTTTGGCGATGTATTGTCTTCAGGGTGGGTTTGGTGATGTGTTATTGTGTTTAGGGTGGTTTTGATGATATTACTGTATTGACAGTAGTTCTGTTGATGTATTACTGTACTAACTGTGGTTTTGGTTACGTATTATAGTATGTAGTGTGGTTTTAGTTATGTATTACTGTACTGATGGTGGTTCTGGTGATAGTCATGTGGCTGTTGTAATCTTTACCTTATCAGTCTTGATCCTAAAACATAGGGTCAGCGTGCTGGACTAAAAATACAGCTATCTGCATGTCTGTCAGCCGAATAAGTAATAGACTAAAGCCCCCATACACTATAGTCTGATTTTTAGGCCGGCAGCTATCTTGCTCGGCTCTCCCATATACAGGAACACTCATTCTGCCAATTGTTTCTGTGTTCTTTATTAGAGCCGCTGCTGGACATCTCCGACAGCAGCTTATCATTTAGAGGATAATAGGATCTACACTCCGTAATTGGACATGCTGGATCCTTATTCCCCTGACAATCAGAATTGAGAGCCCCTGTTCACATTGGGCTATCAGCAGAACCTGTCGATATTGGCGGGTTTAGACAACTTTAGGTTAATGTGTATGGAGGTCTTAACTACTATCTGAAGGCTCTGGGCTCTATCAGGGAATGTGCACACGTCTTGTAGATGTCTGTGAACCCCCGGAATTATTCAGACAGAAAACACTTTAGGACAGTCATCATTTTATCCTGAAGCAAATATTTATTTTTTTTGCTGTGGCTTTTTGGTTGTTTTTTCCAACATCTTTTAGCTACTGGATTTTACTTATTTTTTTAAATGAAGTAGTAAGCGGCATCCAAGCAGCAGGCGCCATATAATGGACCGGTCACAACTAGTAAGCGGCATCCAAGCAGCAGCCGCCATATAATGGACCGGTCACAACTAGTAAGCGGCATCCAAGCAGCAGGCGCCATATAATGGCCGGTCACAACTAGTAAGCGGCATCCAAGCAGAAGCCGCCATATAATGGCCGGTCACAACTAGTAAGCGGCATCCAAGCAGAAGCCGCCATATAATGGCCGGTCACAACTAGTAAGCGGCATCCAAGCAGCAGGCGCCATATAATGGCCGGTCACAACTAGTAAGCGGCATCCAAGCAGCAGGCGCCATATAATGGCCGGTCACAACTAGTAAGCGGCATCCAAGCAGCAGGCGCCATATAATGGCCGGTCACAACTAGTAAGCGGCATCCAAGCAGCAGGCGCCATATAATGGACCGGTCACTGTCAGCCGCTTCATGTCTGAGGAAACCTGACGCGCTTAAAAAAACTCCAAAGACTGAACATATGGACAGCAAGTCGTTTTACATTGCAGTGTATGCGTTCATTTCTTTAATATTTAGAGTTTGGGTTTTTTGGGCGGGTTATAGGGCGGATCTGTCTGGAAAAAAAAAAAAAAAGCTGTGTGCATATAACCGTAATCTGACTGATCAGAAGGGGGCGCCACCACTGACAGTGCCTAGGGCAGCAAAAACCCCAAATACGGCCCTGCCTGCCACTGAGGACGAGGAACCTGTAGGGATCATTGCCGCACCACAGGGCGAAGACGAGGGTCCAGAGTTGAGAAGTTCAACTTGGGTTAACTTTGGTCAGCCCCATTGAGATATAGAGAGTGATGGTAACGGTACTAGGCTATCTAAAGTTAAAGATGTTAAAAATATGTGCTTTCTTTTATTATTTTTCATAGTTTGTTATTTTCTTGAGTAATGATAAATAGTGTTGATATGCAAAAAGATTATTACCGTTTTTAATTAACAGAGTACTTTACCTGATTAACAAAAGTTTACATGATGTTTGCACCTGGTGCATGGACTCCGTTTCCTTTTATATATATAGTAGTAAAAAATGAACCATGGGTGCGGGACAGGTTGCGGCCAGCACGGACTTGTGCTCATTGTAAATAAGTTGCACCACCTGTGCCTACCAGAGTCGTCCTTTTTAAATCTGGGACTTTAACCCTGTCAAGGAACCAATTAGGAATCAGTGGGGTTCAGGTTGTTTGGGTGGCGGGTTAATGGGATCCGGGATGTTGGGACTGGACTGTCGCAGGAAGAGGCTGCAACAGAGCAGGTTGAGCCTCCACTATCAATGCAACCGGTAGCGTTCCATTGTATTTATTAAAGATGAACTCTAAGGCGGGCTTTGCACACTACGACATCGCAGGTGCGATGTCGGTGGGGTCAAATTGAAAATGACGCACTTCCGGCATCGCATGCGACATCGTAGTGTGTAAAGGCTCGATGATACGATTAACGAGCGCAAAAGCGTCGTAATTGTATCATCGGTGCAGCGTCGGCGTAATCCATGATTACACTGACGTGACAGTCCGATGTCGTTCCTCGCTCCTGCGGCAGCACACATTGCTGTGTGTGAAGCCGCAGGAGCGAGGAACATCTCCCACCGGCGTCACTGCGGCTTCCGTAGGATATGCGGAAGGAACGAGGTGGGCGGGATGTTTACATCCCGCTCATCTCCGCCCCTCCGCTCCTATTGGCCGCCTGCCGTGTGACGTCGCTGTGACGCCGCACGACCCGCCTCCTTAATAAGGAGGTGGGTCGCCGGCCAGAGCAACGGTCGCAGGACAGGTGAGTCCATGTGAAGCTGCCGTAGTGATAATGTTCGCTACGGCAGCTATCACAAGGATATCGCAGTTGCGACGGGGGCGGGCACTATCGCGCTCGGAATCGCAGCATCGGCCTGCGATGTCGCAGCGTGCAAAGTGCCCCTAAGGGTTAATGCAACATTTAAGTGATGTACCTCCCCTGTGAGGGATGTGAACCTGTTAATAAAAATGTTATTTCTTTCTGCTTTTTCCTAGTTACAAAATAAACCTCTGGATGTTCTGTAGCTCGAGGACGAGCTACATTTAACCAAGGGGGAATGTGATGCCCCTGGACTATTCAGGTCGTCACAGGGTACTGCACGCTCTCTCTTTAGTGCGGTATTCAAATCCCTCATGGTTCTGGGTCCCCATCTTACAGTGCTGACTCCAACAGCAAATCAAATCCTAGATACACCCTGCACCACACCCACCAGACACACCAGTAGGCGGCTTAAGCGGAATAGAGTTGCACACCTAGGGGTCAGGAAGGGGAGGTGAGGAGTGAAGAGTAGTGCGAAGTGGAGTAGTAAAGTGGAGGAGGCTGGGAGTAGTGGCTCCCAGGAGAAGCTGACTAGGTTGCAGACGGTGGTCTGGATCTAGAGGAGTCGGACCCCCGGTCGCAGGGGATTGAGGCTAGGTGCCTGGACCTGTCAAAGAGGACGGTCAGCAGCCTGGTGCTATCACCGGTCGGGGCCGAAGGCACGGTGGGTTACACGGACCCTAGGTTGGGGAGAAGCTTCAGGCAACCCAGCAATTAACCTGCGGAGAGCGGAGCCTTTATGGACTGTTCCCACTAGCTCCAGAATCGGGGCACTAGCGCAACGATGGGGATAGGGCCTTCCATACAAGCAGCCCACTAAAATCCCAAGCGTGATCCCTGAGAGCAGGCTCCCACACAAATCCACAGTGGGGAGCGGGGCCCAGCAAGTTCCAGACTACTGGGCCACTACAGTGAATTTAAACTTTGTGCCAGGAGGCAGGTCACAGATCACCAGGCAGCACTGCAGGGGACGGGATCCGGGCGAGCTCCCCTTTGAGAGGCAGTGGCACCCAGAGACTTGTGTGCTGCCCCCGTGCTAGCAGCTGGGCTGCTGCTTCGATCCGGGGTGGTTCGAGGGGGTCTCCGGACCCGGGGGTCGCACGGCCACTCGATTAAAGGGGGCTTATGTACGGGGGGGGGTTTGGAAAGTTTGTGATGACACCCACGGTGCGTGGTAATGTGAGGGATGTGAGGGACCAACGCTGCGGTTGGGGAGTCCGGTGATGATGGTGTGGTAGCCTGATGTTTAACCCCTCTGTGGGTAGAGGGTTTGTGCGTTGGGGCCCGTCGGATGGCTGGTGATTAGATGCTGTTGGGGTAGGAACAGGGGTATTGCAATGTACTCACTCATTCCAGGAATAACAACACCAATAGCTTGTAAACCAGAATTCGGAGCAGCACTGCAGCTTGTAGGGAGCACGCTTGGGTCCGTGCCCTTGCTGTTGCTGGTAGCCTGTGGCCCTGTCCTTGGCACCTATGTCTCTGTTGGACCCGTGGGTATAAAACTCTTCGGGTCCCGCTCACCCGTATGGCTAACGGAGTGAGCTTGCTCTCAGGGTTCACTCATAGGATTTCTTTGGACTGTATTGGGAAAGTCCTACCCCATCGGTGTGCTAGTACCCCGATATTGGAGCAGGTTGGGGATGACACTTGAAGTCTTCACGCTGTCGGGTAAATTACCGGAACGCGTGAAGCTACTTTCCGGCCTGGGGTCCACGTACCCCATCGTGCCCTGGCCCCTGCCCGGTGATAGCTCAAGGCCGCCGGCCGCCCTCCTCGGCAGTCCGTGCCCCTTGACACTGTCCCCTGCGACCGGAGTTTTAGCTCCTACTAGGCCCAGACCAACGTCTGCCACCTAGTACTCAGGAGCCCTGCTCCGTGACCTCTCCCTCTCAGAGAGTCACTTCACCTCCTTTCACTCTCACTGCTCCAGCTCAACTCCTCAGCTCAACTGTCACTTTCCTCACTTTCACCTCACCAACCCCCCATGTGGGCGGCCCTCTTCCCTTCAGGCCCCCCAATGGTGTATCTGGTAGGTTAAAGTGGGAAGTGTTCCTAGGATTTTGATTGGCTAAGCTGTTAGCAACACCAAAGGACCAGTACCCATAACCAAGGAGGGTGGATACCGTGCAGAAGGGCAGATTGCACAATACCCTGTGACGACCTGATAGGTAAGGGCATCACACTTGGTTTAACCGGTTATCAGCTTCTGCTTATTGGCTGAGTGAGTGTTTGATGATTTCCCCTTCACGGCACCCAGTAGCACCATCCAGAGTCCCGGGGCCTACCTCTACCCGTGGAGGGTAACGACACCTTGCTGCCCCACTCTATCACCCTGGGTACTCCCATTTACGGCACACCACGGGTGGCGTCATGAACTATAACTCCTCTGTAAATATCCCCCTTTTACTTTAGAGTGTGGCCCCTAGGCCCCCGGGTCTGGAGACTCTTGAGCCACGAACGGACACTATCCCGGATCCGAGCGGTTCGGTCTGCTGCTGGGGCGGCACATATACCCCTTTTAAAAAAAGCGTCCTCAGGGTTATGGAACCGGGCAACGGCCAACAAATGACATCTCACCAGCAGTACACCGCCCGGAACTGAGTACCCTATAGCTCTGGGCAACACACACTCAGTTCATATTTCATCCAAGCTGGAATAAACAGTGATAAGGGGTTACTCCAACACCTTTAAAAAGAACCTGTTATGTAACCAAATGTTATTAACCTGTAGATATTGGGTTAATCTGCAGGTTAATAGTATTCAAAAGCTGTGTGGCTGCCACACTGAAAGCCCAGCTACTGGTAGAAAAGGAACATTATTCTGTAAGGGTGTGACAGGAGTTAGATAGAAGGGTAGGTTGGGGTGTAGTTTGTGTGGTTCACCACTAGAGGGCACAGCATCCCTACAGTTGTTTGCAGGAGGGGGAAGGGAGAGTTTTAGCAGAGTGGGGAAAGCACTAGTTAGGCTATGTCCGCACGTTGCTTTTTACCTGCTTTTTCAACTGCAGCGTTTAATGCCAAAATGATTGTGTTCTGCTTTTCAAGCAAAGTCTATGGGAATTTGGGTTTCTTGTCCGCACTGTGCAGTTCAAACTACAGCCTTTTTGTTGCAGAACTTTGGTCAAAAACTCAGCTTTGCAGAGCAAAACCCAAATGGCAAAAACAATTGACAGGTCAATTGTTTTTGCCATTTGGGTTTTGCACTGCAAAGCTGAGTTTTTGACCAAAGTTCTGCAACAAAAAGGCTGTAGTTTGAACTGCATAGTGCGGACAAGAAACCCAAATTCCCATAGACTTTGCTTGAAAAGCAGAACACAACCATTTTGGCATTAAACGCTGCAGTTGAAAAAGCAGCAAAAAAGCAGGTAAAAAGCAGGTAAAAAGCAACGTGCGGACATAGCCTCAGGCAGAGAAGGAAGGAGATCAGGGAGTAGTAAAGCTGAGACAAGGCAGCAGGAGGTTGCAGACCAATACCGGAGTGGAGGATAGTCGGGTCCTGAAGGAAAGAAGGTCACCCTGTTGTTTGAGGACTGGCAAGAAGGTTGCTGAGGTTCCCCGTGAAGAGAGGGAGGTCAGCAATGCCAGACCACCCGTATTCGCAGGGAGAGAGACCGGTAAACCAGGAGGCCGATGGAAACTCTGGCAGTCAGAATAGTAAGAGTAGCAAGGAAACTGGTATGCATGGAGAAGAAAAGGTGCCCTGCCTTAGAAACGGAAGATATGTGCAAAGAGAATAAAGCAAAAAGGTTTAAAGAAAAACTGGAGTATGTCTCTCTGTTGCTGAGAGTGAATGTGAAGACAGAGATAAACGTCAGCATACCACTACCACCCCCACAGTCATATTCCCTGTTTCATGAAGCAGTTCAAAAGGATAAGGCACTTCTACCGAATTTCTAGTTACCAGGGTGCTCAGGTAGGTTTCCAGACCATATACAGTAGTAATATATATAAGGCACTCCTGAATTCAGTAAAATGATGATTTTTTATTATTTCATACTCAGTATAGTCAAGTCAGACGTTGCGGCCACACAGCAGTGGATACTGCTAATGACAGGCTGCAAACCACAGAGACTCTCAATAGCATTACTACAACTGCCCATGGCAGAAATAACAGGCTGCAGATCCCAGTCACATATCTGCTAGCATTCCAAATACTGCCTTCATCTCAGGTGCTAGTTACTGATGAAGGCCATGTTTGGGCCGCAACGTCTGACTTGACTATACTGAGTATGAAATAATAAAAAATCATCATTTTACTGAATTCAGGAGTGCCTTGTATATATTACTACTGTTTCATGAAGCAGGCCAGCCGGAGGACACACAAGTACTATCCCCAGCCTTGGCGGGGCGTCCGGTGGTTCCTTCAGTTCTTCAGGCAGCCTCTGGCTTAAAGGGAACCAATCATCAGTATTTTCGTGTATAAGCTGCAGCCAGTGCAGTACTGGCACTATCATGCACAGTGTGTACATACCATCAGGGGGCAGCTCGGGTGTTTAGGCAGTGAAATTCATCTTTATAAAGTTTTAAATTTCGTGCACTTTTTGATTGACGTGTGCACCTCTGTGTTAATGTCCGGGCGGGTTATGCAGGAGTTCCCCGCCCCCCCTCCAGCCTGTTCCTCCCTCTCTCCTGATGTCCGGGCGGGTTATGCACGTGTTCCCCGCCCCCCCCGCGCTGCCTGTTCCTCCCTCCCTCCCTCTGGCTGTATGTAAATATCTAATCTTCAGAAACATGGCGCCGGAGTGGGCCTCTGCACATAGCGCTTATCTCCGGCGCCATGTTTCTGAACCCCTATCACACAGCTTGGTGTTAGAGGGCGGCGCATGCGCCCTCGCTCCTTCAGATCCCGTTGTGACCGCAGGAGCGAGCGCGATCACAACAGGACTGCAGAACAGGTGATCGGAGGACGCGATTACCTGCTGCTCCTGTATCGTGCCGCCCCAGGACACCGGGCCAACACACCAGCCGGTGTGACATCGCTGTGGCGCCGCCCTCTCAGACACCAAGTTGTGTAATGCGGGGGCTTCAGAAACATGGCGCCGGAGATAAGCGCTATGCGCAGAGGCCCACTCCGGCGCCATGTTTCTGAAGATTAGATATTTACATACAGCCAGAGGGAGGGAGGGAGGAACAGGCAGCGCGGGGGGGCGGGGAACACGTGCATAACCCGCCCGGACATCAGGAGAGAGGGAGGAACAGGCTGGAGGGGGGGCGGGGAACTCCTGCATAACCCGCCTGGACATTAACAGAGAGGTGCACACGTCAATCAGAAAGTGCACGAAATTTCAAACTTTATAAAGATGAATTTCACTGCCTAAACACCCGAGCTGCCCCCTGATGGTATGTACACACTGTGCCTGATAGTGCCAGTACTGCACTGGCTGCAGCTTATACACGAAAATCCTGATGATTGGTTCCCTTTAAGCCTGCTTTACACGCTACAAGATATCTTACGATGTGTCGGTGGGGTCACGTCGTAAGTGACGCACATCCGGCATCATAAGGTATGTTGTAGCGTGTGACAGCGACGTGCAATTGCGATTGAACGAAAAACCGTTCATCGCATGCACGCCGTTCATTCCTGACGAATTGAACGTCAGATTGTTCATCGTACCCGGGGTAGCACACATCGCAGCGTGTGACACCCCGGGAACGATGAACAGATCTCACCTGCATCCTGCGGCTCCCAGCCCACAATGCGGAAGGAAGGAGGTAGGCGGGATGTTCACGTCCCGCTCAGCTCTGCCCCTCCGCTTCTATTGGCCGGCTGCCGCGTGACGTCGATGGGACACCGAACGTCCTTCCCACTCCAGGAAGTGGACGTTCGCCGCCCACATCGAGGTCGTATGGAAGGTAAGTACGTGTGACGGGGGTTAATCGTTTGTGCAGCACGTTCAACAAATTGAGCGTGCTGCACATACGATGGGGCGTTGCAAATCGCATACAATATCGTATGCAAAATTGCAACGTGTAAAGCAGGCTTTAGACCAGAGTTCCACTTGCGTATGAGTCATGCGAGTCTTGCATCGGTATCACTCGGCAAGGCCGCACACTCTTCAGACACATTCGAACGCCTCAGCTTCATGGAAACCCATGGAACCCACCTGCTCCTGTGTGATACTGATGCGAGACTTGCATGAGTCATACACAAGTGGAATGCAGGCTTTACAGTCATAAAATTGTGGCTTCAGCAACCGCTCAGTATATAGTAAGCGGCAGCCGTACCCACACCCTCGGCACTGACTGACAGCCGTCTCTATATTGATAACTGCTGAGCCGGCTGTCAGTCAGAACAGGGTGCGGGTACAGCCTCCTCTTACTGTGCAGAGCAGGTTAATAGCATTCGGGGGGACCTAACACATTCCCTTTAAACTGTAAGGCTATGTCCGCACGTTGCGTCGGAGTACCTGCAGTTTATTCTGCACGTTTTCCTTCCCTTGGTTTTTGACCAAATGGCTTTTGACCATTTTTTAGCGCTAAAAACGCATGCGTTTTTACTGCGTTTTTAGTGCGTTTTTAGCGCTTTTTACCTGCGTTTTCACCTGCGTTTCTGCAGATGCGTTTTTGAGATCAAGACACTGAGAAATAAAGTTGAATTAGTCAAAAAGAATGAAAAAAGAGAAAAAAAAGTATAAAATTAACTTTTAATAAAACTATATGGGAAATTATCATTTTTAATGAGAAAATAGTGGTTATGCACATTTTATCAGAAAAATAGGTGAAGTTTCTAATTTTTTAACATTTAAATTTTCGGTTATTGTGTGTGTGTAAAGGAACATTAGAACCCATTAAATTTTGTCCAGAAAAGCATGCGTTTTTGGAGCCAAAAACGCAGTGGAAAAGCAGGTAAAAAAAATGAAAAACGCAGGAATTGTGATTTTGGTTGCGTTTTGCCATTTCTCATTGACTCCAATGTTAAGGAAACGCTGCAGAAATGGCAAAAACAACTGACATGCTGCTTCTTTTTCAGCATGGTTTTTGACCACAAATATGCAAATTAAACGCTGCAGAAAAAAAAGCAAAGTGCAGACAGGATTTCTGCTTTTCCCATAGACTTTGCTGGCAATCAAAAATGCATGCGTTTTAGCGCAAAAACGCTGCTGCTAAAAACGCTGCAGAAACGCGGAAAAAAACGCAACGTGCGAACATAGCCTTACACATTTCTTACTCATCCATGCACTGAGACTTCCATGCATAGTAATGTCACAGAGCCTCCTATATAAGTTAAATAATTAATTTTTAAGGTGCATGTGCAAATTGTACAACAAATCTGACCCCCACCCCCCTTAAACCTGCTTTACACGTTGCAATTAGTTGTACAATCGCATTTGCGATGTGACACGCCCTGGTCGCATATGCGATTGAATGAGATTGCACGTAGGTCGTTCATTTGCTGTCACACGTGCGTTAGTAGTCTAGGTTAAATTGATCAATTTTGTGTGCGATCCTTTAGATCATGTGTTCTGTGACGTATGCATTGGGCACCTTTTTTTTATTTATTGACTTGCCAAGCGTGTGTAATGTGTAGGGATGCGTTTTTACGATGTCATCTGCCATTCAGCTCTGCTACATGGCCGCTAACAGCAGACACAGACAGCCATGTAGCAGAGCTGAATGGCAGATAACAGCAGACATAGACAGAGCCGCACGATAAAAAAAGAATGAACTCGGGCGAACTTCACCCGACTTCATTGTCATGCTGCGGCTCTGTCTGTGTCGCGTCCTGATTAGCGGTCACCTGTGAAGGACTCACCGGTGACCGCTAAACTCCTGAGTGACTGAAGTGAGCAGCCCTCTCTCCTATACTCACTGATCCCCGATCCCCGGCGCGGCGCTGCACGGCGTTCACACTGCTCCGGTGGCTTTTACTGTTTTGAAAAAGCCGGCCGCCCATTAAACAATCTCGTATTCCCTGCTTACCCCGCCCACCGGCGCCTATGATTGGTTACAGTGAGACACGCCCCCATGCTGAGTGACAGGTGTCACACTGCACCCAATCACAGCAGCCGGTGGGCGTGTCTATACTGTGTAGTGAAATAAATAATTAAGTAATTAAAAAAAACGGCGTGCGGTCCCCCTCAATTTTAAAACCAGCCAGATAAAGCCATACGGCTGAAGGCTGGTATTCTCAGGATGGGGAGCTCCACGTTCTGGGGAGCCCCCCAGCCTAACAATATCAGCCAACAGCCGCCCAGAATTGCCGCATACATTATATGCGACAGTTCTGGGACTGTACCCGGCTCTTCCTGATTTGCCCTGGTGCGTTGGCAAATCGGGGTAATAAGGAGTTATTGGCAGCCCATAGCTGCAAATAAGTCCTAGATTAATCATGTCAGGCGTCTATGAGATACCTTCCATGATTAATTTGTAAATTACAGTAAATAAACACACACACCCGAAAAATCCTTTATTAGAAATAAAAAACACAAACATATACCCTGGTTAACCACTTTAATCAGCCCCAAAAAGCCCTCCATGTCCGGCGTCATCCAGGATGCTCCAGCTTCGCTTCCAGCTCTGCTGCATGGAGGTGACCGGAGCAGAAGAAGAAACCGCCGCTCCTCTCACCTCCACGCAGCAACTGAGGTGAGTAACGCGATCAGCTGAGCTGTCACTGAGGTTACCCGCGGCCACCGCTGGATCCAGTGACAGCGGGTAACCACACTGACAGCTCAGCTGATCGTGCGGCTGTCTTCAGTTGCTGCGTGGAGGTGACAGGAGCGGCGGTGTCTTCTTCTGCTCCGGTCACCTCCATGCAGCAGCGCTGGAAGCGATGCTGGAGCATCCTGGATTACGCCGGACATGGAGGGCTTTTTGGGGCTGATTAAAGTGGTGAACCAGGGTATATGTTTGTGTTTTTTATTTATAATAAAGGATTTTTTCGGGTGTGTGTGTTTATTTACTGTAATTTACAGATTAATCATGGAAGGTATCTCGGGGAGACGCCTGACATGATTAATCTAGGATTTAGTGGCAGCTATGGGCTGCCATTAACTCCTTATTACCCCGATTTGCCAACGCACCAGGGCAAATCGGGAAGAGCCGGGTACAGTTCCAGAACTGTCGCATCTAATGTATGCGGCAATTCTGGGCGGCTGCTGACTGATATTGTTAGGCTGGGGGGCTCCCCATAACGTGGGGCTCCCCATCCTGAGAATACCAGCCTTCAGCCGTATGGCTTTATCTGGCTGGTTTTAAAATTGGGGGGACCGCACGCCGTTTTTTTTAATTATTTAATTATTTATTTCACTACACAGTATAGACACGCCCACCGGCTGCTGTGATTGGGTGCAGTGTGACACCTGTCACTCAGCGTGGGGGGCGTGTCTCACTGTAACCAATCATAGGCGCCGGTGGGCGGGGTAAGCAGGGAATACGAGATTGTTTAATGGGCGGCCGGCTTTTTCAAAACAGTAAAAGCCGCCGGAGCAGTGTGAACGCCGTGCAGCGCCGCGCCGGGGATCGGTTAGTATCAGAGAGGGGGATAGACTGACATGGACAGAGAGTGAGGGACAGAGATAGTGACCGACTGTCAGAGATTAGTGAATGACAGACATTGTGAGGCGCTTCAGAACGCAGCTTTTTAGCTGCGCTCTGAAGCGGACCTTTTTTAAGCTGCGGTGCAGAGCGCACACCTGCGCACATAGCATCAGACACCAAAATCGTATGAGGGATGTCACACGTTACAATTGACTAGGTTCGTGCAACAAAATGCTCAATTCTAGACAAAGATACGATGTGTTTGCGATCAACGGTTTTGCGTTCAATCCTGATCGCACGTAGATGTCACACGCAGATACCTCACAAACGATGCCGGATGTGCGTCACTTACAACTTGACCCCAACGACGGATTGTGAGATATATTGAAGCGTGTGTTGGGGGCTTTAAAGACAATGGTGTTTGTATACATCTGAAAAGTTTTACAAAGGTGAATCTTTAACACTAGAACTACTGGACTCGTGACACCTATATAGAAATACATAGTGCAAAGTAGTCAAAATGACTACCTCAGTAGTTCTAGTGTTAATTTAAAGTGGTCCATAATCATTTCTGGTTGATAGCATATTCCTGTGCAGAATGCAATTACACATATTCTGTATCTTTGCCCGTATTTTTGTTGATATGTTCATTTGCTTTACTTGACCTGGAAAACGTCTTTAAGGCCTTGTTCACACATTGCGTTTTTACCCGCATTTTTTTTGCGGTTTTGCTGCAGAAATTTCTCAAGAAAATGGTTGTAACCTTTCTGCAGACATTCCCCAGCAAACCCTATGGAAAAAAAAATAGCTGTGCACACACTGCTGTTTGTTCTCAAGAACATTCTTTCTGCAGAATTTCTTGAGAAAAGGAATGTGCATGTCGCTTCTTTTCTGCAGGTACCTGCGTTTTTTGCCATATATAATGGTAAAAATAACTCAGGGACCAACCTGCGGAAAAACCGCACCAAAAATGCACAAAAACTCGGTAAAAATGCATGCGGTTTTCGGTGCATTATTGGTGCGGTTTTTGACCACAAGTGCGCTAATCTTTCAGACTCAAGAAATTTCTCGAGAAAAATCAATTTTCTAGTGTGAACAGGGCCTTAGTAAGTTTCTTTCATGAGTTAATGTTGTTCTAAAATCAGTGCTTCTGAAGCTGAAACTCCGTCTTTGTCACCATTGCCCACAAGATGGTGCTTGAACATTAGAAAAGAGCAATGAAGGGAGAGCGATAACTACAGGTCACACAGGTTTTTTTTATGTAATCCTTAAAATAATTTTAATTTTCCAGTATGTCACTACTAGAATTTTGACTATCTTGTTGTAAATGTATAAGAACAGGATCCATATCAATTTGACACTCAGTAATTCTGGGCTCAAATAGCAAAGTTTGGATTGGGTGCTGAGTGCACTATGACGCCCTTCAGAGGCTAGTCAACAGAATAAAGTCTTTTTTTGTTGTTTTTTTTTTCCTCCAACTTGTTTTTTTTTTTTTAGTTTTAGGTATAATAATACACAGTGATGCCATTGTACATGCATAACCCAGGCCCAAAATTTAGTTCAGGAATCATTTTACAAAAATGTAATAATACACATAATAATGATGCCATGGTATAAAGAGAATACAGACAATTACATCACAGTACACATATCATGCATACAATGATGTCACAGTACACATATAATGCATACAATGCTGGCACAGTACACATATAATGCATACAATGATGTCACAGTACACATATAATGCATACAATGCTGGCACAGTACACATATAATGCATACAATGCTGGCACAGTACACATATAATGCATACAATGTTGGCACAGTACACATATAATGCATACAATGCTGGCACAGTATACATATAATGCATACAATGCTGGCACAGTATACATATAATGCATACAATGCTGGCACAGTACACATATAATGCATACAATGTTGGAACAGTACACATATAATGCATACAATGCTGGAACAGTATACATATAATGCATACAATGATGTCAGTACATTCTGTATATAATGCATACAATGATGTCAGTACATTCTGTATATAATGCATACAATGATTTCACAGTACATATAATGCATACAATGATGTCACAGTACACATATAATGCATACAATGCTGGCACAGTACACATATAATGCATACAATGTTGGCACAGTACACATATAATGCATACAATGTTGGCACAGTACACATATAATGCATACAATGCTGGCACAGTACACATATAATGCATACAATGCTGGAACAGTATACATATAATGCATACAATGATGTCAGTACATTCTGTATATAATGCATACAATGATGTCAGTACATTCTGTATATAATGCATACAATGATGTCACAGTACATATAATGCATACAATGATGTCACAGTACACATATAATGCATATATAATACATACATTGATGTCGCAGTACACATATAATACATACAATGATGCCACAGTACAGATATAATGCAGATATTGATGTCACAGTACATATATAATGCATACGATGATGTCACAGTACACATACAATGCGTACAATGATTTCTCAGCACACATATAATGCATACGATTATGTCACAGTACATATATAATGCATACAGTGATGTCGCAGTACACATATAATGCATACAAGGATGTCACAGTACAGATATAATGCAGATAATGATGTCACAGTACATATATAATGAATATGATGATGTCACAGTGCACATACAATGTATACAATGATGTCACAGTACACATACAATGTATGCAATGATGTCACAGTACACATACAATGCATACAATGATGTCACAGTACACATACAATGTATGCAATGATGTCACAGTACACATATAATGTATGCAATGATGTCACAGTACACATATAATGCATACAATGATGTCACAGTACACATACAATGTATGCAATGATGTCACAGTACACATATAATGCATACAATGATGTCACAGTACACATACAATGTATGCAATGATGTCACAGTACACATATAATGCATACAATGATGTCACAGTACACATACAATGTATGCAATGATGTCACAGTACACATATAATGCATACAATGATGTCACAGTACACATACAATGTATGCAATGATGTCACAGTACACATATAATGCATACAATGACGTCACAGTACACATACAATGTATGCAATGATGTCACAGTACACATATAATGCATACAATGATGTCACAGTACACATACAATGTATGCAATGATGTCACAGTACACATACAATGTATACAATTATGTCACAGTACACATATAATGCATACAGTGATGTCACAGTACACATACAATGTATGCAATGATGTCACAGTACACATACAATGTATGCAATGATGTCACAGTACACATACAATGTATGCAATGATGTCACAGTACACATACAATATATACAAGGATGTCACAGTACACATATAATGCATACAGTGATGTCACAGTACACATACAATGTATGCAATGATGTCACAGTACACATACAATGTATGCAATGATGTCACAGTACACATACAATGTATACAATCATGTCACAGTACAGATATAATGCATACAATGATGTCACAGTACACATACAATGTATGCAATGATGTCACAGTACACATACAATGTATACAATTATGTCACAGTACACATATAATGCATACAGTGATGTCACAGTACACATACAATGTATGCAATGATGTCACAGTACACATACAATGTATGCAATGATGTCACAGTACACATACAATGTATGCAATGATGTCACAGTACACATACAATGTATGCAATGATGTCACAGTACACATACAATGTATGCAATGATGTCACAGTACACATACAATGTATGCAATGATGTCACAGTACACATACAATGTATGCAATGATGTCACAGTACACATACAATGTATACAATCATGTCACAGTACAGATATAATGCATACAATGATGTCACAGTACACATACAATGTATACAATGATGTCACAGTACACATATAATGCATACAATGATGTCACAGTACACATACAATGTATAGAATGATGTCACAGTACACATATAATGCATACAATGATGTCACAGTACACATACAATGTATACAATGATGTCACAGTGCACATATAATGCCTACAGTGATGGTGAAGCTCAGCAAAGTTATATTGCATAAAAGTACATCACATTATAATAATAGCACTTCACAGACATTATCATCATTGTCCCCTGTGGACCTCACAATCTAAATTCCCTATCAGTATGACTTTGGAGTGTGGGTGGAATCTGGAGGAAATCCACACAAACAAGGGGAGAACATACAAACTCCTTGCAGATGTTGTCCTTGGTGGGATTTCAACCCAGGACCTGAGTGCTACAAGTCTGCAGTGCTAACCACTGAGCTGCAGTGCTAACCACTGAAATACTGTGCCACCCAAAGACATTATAATAATAATAATAATAATAATAATAATCTTTATTTCTATAGCGCCAACATATTCCGTAGCGCTTTACAATTCAGGAGGATCATATACAAACAAGTAACAGTTATAGAAATACAATATTTAGAGGGGAAAAAAAAATACAACCCTGCTCGTGAGAGCTTACAATCTACAATGAGATGGGGGGAGAGGCAAGGTTCAAGTGCTTATTTACAATGACAATCCAACCATCTCACGGAAATGGGGCTGGATAATGGTTTCCTGGACCAGTGGGCCCGAGCCTTGAGATGCCTTTGGGTGCCATGGAGTTTGATGTGGAGCTATGTTGTGAGAGGTTGTAGAGGGACTATGTGAATCGAATCTGATTAGGGAGTGTGATAGGCCGCCCTAAAAAGATGCGTCTTTAGGGTGCGTCTGAAGCTGAGTAAGTTGTGATTTGTCCTAACTTCTTGGGGTAGAGCGTTCCAGAGGGTTGGTGCAGCTCGGAAGAAGTCTTGGATCCGGGAGTGGGAGGTTCGAATTAGTGTGGATGTTAGTCGAAAGTCGCTTGCAGAGCGTAGAGAACGGGTGGACTGATAGACAGAGAGGAGGGTGGAGATGTAGGGGGGTGCTGCACTGTGGAGAGCTTTGTGGGTGAGAACAAGCAGTTTGAATTGGATCCTATGATATATGGGCAGCCAGTGCAATGACTGGCACAGAGCAGAGGCATCCGAGTAGCGGTTAGCCAGATAGGTGACCCGGGCTGCTGCATTAAGGATTGACTGTAGAGGAGAGAGTCTAGTTAGGGGGAGACCAATTAATAGAGAGTTACAGTAGTCCAAGCGAGAGTGGATCAGGGCCACGGTGAGGGTTTTTGTCGTTTATAAAGTCAATGCACATAGAAATAATGAATTCTTATAAAATAAAGCACACAGTGATGCAATGGCATAAGCATAACGCATAAAGTGATGCCACGACACAGAAATAATGTACACAGTGATGTCATAGTGCAGGAAGAATGTACATAATGATGTCATATTACAGGTGTAGTGCACAAGGTGATATTACAGTGAGTACAGAATGAAATTTCCATCATTTACCAGTGATTTAATACTGTACACTCTTCTTTATTATTTCTAGCCATTACTGACTGCACTCCACCTCAGGTGCTTTGAAAAATAGCCTTCAGCGGCAATGGATTTATAGGATCAGCACTAATTAATTTGAAACATTTTGTATTTTAAAGGGACGTGATAAAAACTCTTTTAATCTGCAGACATCTGTATGTTAATAGTGTTTGAAACCTGCACATCGGACCTCGCTGCTGAGAGGAAATTAACTTTATTCCTCCCGGTAGCTTTCGGGTATTAGTCACAAGGACGGTGCCAGCGCAGATTCAGTCACCGCTCTCTATATGGAGAGAAGCGGCTATTAGCGCACCCCTGCACTGACAGCTGCTCAGCATTAGAACTATCTGTCAGTGCGGCGGTGCGCTTATAACCACCACTCTCGATACACAAAGCGGTGACTGTACCCGTGCCAGCGCCACTCCCGTGACTGAAAACGGAATGCTGCTGGAGGTATTAAGTTTTTTGCTTCCCGGCAGCGGGGTTCAATGTGCTAGTGCTGGGCAGGTTTCAAACTCTATTAACCTGCATATTAACCCCATATCTGCAGGTTAAGGCTAGACTGTTACTTTTAATACCACTGAACATGTATTATTGCACTGGGTATTGTCTAGACATTTTGGCGAACCATACCCTGAAGATGTTGTTCCTCACAGATGGCGTAGAATGTGGGTTCATCCGCTATTGTGTCTATGGGACACTAGAGGCCATTTTCATTGGCTATATGCTGAGCTATGTTGCCATCCAGTAAAATTCATGAACTACTGCCGTATGTCTATAGCCACCTTTGATAGGTTGTTAGATTTAGGGGCACTTTGCACACTACGACATCGCAGGTGCAATGTCGGTGGGGTCAAATCGAAAGTGACGCAGATCCGGCCTCGCTGTCGATATCGTAGTGTGTAAAGCCTTTTTGATACGATTAACGTGCGCAAAAGCGTCGTAATCGTATCATCGGTGTAGCATCGGTCATTTCCATGATTTGGAAATGACCAATGTTACGATGTTGTTCCTCATTCCTGCGGCAGCACACATCACTGTGTGTAAAGCCGCAGGAGCGAGGAACATCTCCTACCTGCGTCACGGCCGTCAATGCGGAAGGAAGGAGGTGGGTGGGATGTTTACGTCCGCTCATCTCCGCCCCTCCGCTTCTATTGGCTGCCTGCCGTGTGACGTCGCTATGACGCCGCACGACCCGCCCCCTTAATAAGGAGGCGGGTCACCGGGCAGGTGAGTGCATGTGAAGCTGGCGTAGAGATAATGTTCGCTACGCCAGCTATCACCATGATATCGCAGCTGCGACGGGGCGGGGACTATCACGCACGGCATCGCAGCATCGGCTTGCGATGTCGTAGTGTGCAAAGGGCCCCTTAATTTGGCCACTCATTACCTTCCTGGACACCAACATGCTATGGTGTATTTGAGCTGAACAGCGTTTGTTGGTGACTTTAAGGTATGTACATTTTTTTTTGTTCTCATAAATGTGTTTTTGCTATCTTATTAATTTGGATTATTAATTTAAAATTATTCACTTGTGTTTTATTTATTTATTTTTTAATCTTTATCATATAAAAACACTAGGTTCCTATCGACAGATGTGTCCCATGCTGCCTTACATCTTGAGTTTCTACTGGGCATGTCAACCATATCTGATTGTTCGGTCCAATTGTGAAGCCATCTGGAGCAAGCTTCAACCCCCAGTTATGCTGAGCCTAGTGAAGAAGACTGGTACTGAATTGCAAGTGGTTTTAATGAAACCTGTCAGTTTCCCAACTGCATAGGTGCACTTGATGTGGAACACATCCGCGTCAAGAAGCCACCAAACTCAGGCACCCAATATTACAACTACAAACAGTATTTTTTGGTTGCCCTTTTGGCCTTAGCTGACAGCACATACCGTTTGTGGTTGTTGATATATGGGCCTATGGACGAACTGGAGATTCTAGAATTTTCAGTTTGTCCATAATGGGTTGACGGCTTAGAAATAAGGATTTGTGTCCCACCCCCACAGCTTTTACCGCATACAACAGCCCATCGGCACCTTTTGTGGTTGTTGCTGATGAGGCACTTCAACTATGTCGAGCAGTGCTCCGGCCATATCCACGACATGGTCTTGATCAACATCGACGAATATTAAACTACAGCTTAACACGAGCACGAGTTGTGGAATATGCCTTTGGTATTTTAACATCAAAATGAAGGGTGTTGATCTCTCCCTTACAACTGACTGAGAGGAATGTAAATCTATATATATAATTGCCTTATTCTGTCTGTCTGTCTGTCTGTCTGTCTGTCATGCTCCAAAATTGTGTCCTTACGGTGACACAAAGCTGATTGGCCGCTGGGCTCGCCATGGCCCCGCCCCCCCACACGGATTGGCCGCTCGCCCAGGCTGCGCCCCCACACGGATTGGCCAGCCGCTCGCCCAGGCTCCGCCCCCCCACAGATTGGCCTCTCGCCCTGGCACCCTGCAGGCATTGGCAATTCGGCCACGCCACGCCCCGCCCCCCTCACGCCACGCACGCTAGCTCTGGCCCCGCCCCGCTCCCCCCGCGCATTCCCCGAACTGACACGGCTGTCACAGAGCCACGACTCCCAGGTGAGTACTGTTCCCCCCCCCCTTCCCCGGGAACCCACATCAGCGTACGCCGCCAACCCAGCCGACACTTACCCTCGCATTGCTGGCTTTGCCGCCGTATGCTGGTGTGGGCTCCCGTGCGAGCGGGGGACGGGATACGTTGGTAACCATGCTAGCATGGTTACAAGCGCATCAAGGTCCTGCAGCGGCGGAAGATCCACATGCACACATACACACACATCAGATCACACTCACTCTCACACACATAACAGCACACACACACACACACACACTCATCAGATCACACTCACTCTCACACACACCTCACATCGCATCCACATACTCACAGCATCCGGCGATATCGCTTGCTTCTCGGCCTCGATACTGTGCTGTTGTGACCTTCCAGGACCTGACGGAGGATCACATGGCCAGAAGCATGTGGTATCTCCGGATGTTGTGAGTATGAGCGCGTATGTGCGATTTCGTCAGTGTCTGTGTGTGTGAGTGTATGCGATCGGGTGTGTGTGAGTGTATGCGATCGGGTGTGTGTGAGTGTATGCGATCGGGTGTGTGTGAGTGTATGCGATCGGGTGTTTGAGTGTCGGCAGAGGAGCACGGCGTGCTGGAGGAGGCTGGGAGCAGAGAGGCTGATCTTGGGGAAGGCTGGGAGGGGGAGACTGGGAGGGGAAGGCTGATGCTGAAGGAGGCTGGGAGGAGAGAGGCTGATCCTGGGGAAGGCTGGGAAGGGGAGGCTGATGCTGAGGGAGGCTGGAAGGAGAGAGGCTGATGCTGGGGGAGGCTGGAAGGAGAGAGGCTGAGGCTGGAAGGAGAGAGGCTGATGCTGGGGAAGGCTGATGCTGAGGGAGACTGGGAGGGGAAAGCTGATGCTGGGGAAGGCTGGGAGGATGGAGGCTGGGAGGAGAGAGGCTGATCCTGGGGAAGGCTGGGAGAGGGAGGCTGATGCTGGGGGAGGCTGGAAGGAGAGAGGCTGATGCTGGGGGAGGCTGGAAGGAGAGAGGCTGATGCTGGGGGAGGCTGGGAGGAGAGAGGCTGATCCTGGGGAAGGCTGGGAGAGGGAGGCTGATGCTGGGGGAGGCTGGAAGGAGAGAGGCTGATGCTGGGGGAGGCTGGAAGGAGAGAGGCTGATGCTGGGGGAGGCTGATGCTGGGGGAGGCTGGGAAGAGAGAGAGGCTGGGAGGAGAGAGGCTGATGCTGGGGAAGGCTGGGAGGAAAGAGGCTGATGCTGGGGACAGAGAGGAGAGGCTGATGCTGGGAGGAGAGAGGCTGATGCTGGGATGAGAGAGGCTGATCCTGGGGAAGGCTGGGAGGGGGAGGCTGAGAGAAGAGAGGCTGATGCTGAGGGAGGCTGAGGCTGGGGTAGGCTGGGAGGAGAGAGGCTGATGCTAGGGACAGAAAAGGCTGATGCTGGGAGGAGAGAGGCTGATGCTGGGAGGAGAGAGGCTGATGCTGTGTGCAGAGAGGCTGATGCTGCGGGCAGAGAGGCTGATGCTGGTGCAGCATGGGGGATGGAGCACGATGGGGGGTGCGCAGCATAGAGAATGGAGCACGATGGGGAGTGCGCAGCATGGGGGATGGAGCACGTTTGGGAGTGCGCAGCATGGCGGATGGACCACGTTTGGGAGTGCGCAGCATGGAGGATGGAGCACGTTTGGGAGTGCGCAGCATGGCGGATGGACCACGTTTGGGAGTGCGCAGCATGGCGGATGGAGCACGTTTGGGAGTGCGCAGCATGGCGGATGGAGCACGTTTGGGAGTGCGCAGCATAGCGGATGGACCACGTTTGGGAGTGCGCAGCATGGCGGATGGACCACGTTTGGGAGTGCGCAGCATGGCGGATGGAGCACGTTTGGGAGTGCGCAGCATGGCGGATGGAGCACGTTTGGGAGTGCGCAGCATGGCGGATGGAGCACGTTTGGGAGTGCGCAGCATGGTGGATGGAGCACGTTTGGGAGTGCGCAGCATGGCGGATGGAGCACGTTTGGGAGTGCGCAGCATGGCGGATGGAGCACGTTTGGGAGTGCGCAGCATGGCGGATGGAGCACCATGGGGGGTGCGCAGCATGGCGGATAGAGCACGATGGGGGGTGCGCAGCATGGCGGATGGACCACGTTTGGGAGTGTGCAGCATGGCGGATGGAGCACGTTTGGGAGTGCGCAGTATGGCGGATGGAGCACGTTGGGGAGTGCGCAGCTTGGCGGATGGAGCACGTTTGGGAGTGCGCAGCATGGCGGATGGACCACGTTTGGGAGTGCGCAGCATCGCGGATGGAGCACGTTTGGGAGTGCGCAGCATGGCGGATGGAGCACGTTTGGGAGTGCGCAGCATGGCGGGTGGAGCACGTTTGGGAGTGCGCAGCATGGCGGATGGAGCACGTTTGGGAGTGCGCAGCATGGGGGATGCAGCACAATGGGGAGTGCGCTGCATGGCGGATGGAGCACGATGGGGGGTGCGCAGCATGGGGGATAGAGCACGATGGGAAGTGCACACCTCCCCCCACACACACACACACACACGCGCACTGCAAAACACACACACACTGGGAACCACAAACAACGCCCTACACAGACACCCACACACACAGACAACGCTGCACACACACAACACCCAACACACAAACACCGCAGCACACACAAATATACGCACATACCGCACAACACACACATTGCTCAAAACATACCTCCCCCAAAACACACCACACACACACAAACCGCACAACACACACACACACACAACGCTACAGACACACAACGCTCCACAAACAACGCAACGCACGCAACACACATACAACACCGCTCTCACCCCCGCCACACCCAGAACATGTACAGCGCCCTACACAAACACTTGGTAACTACACACAACAACATCTCATATATATATATATATATATATATATATAACAAAAATCATACATGAACTACACAATACGTAAATTCTAGAATACCCGATGCGTAGAATCGGGCCACCTTCTAGTAGTATTATAAAGGCATGTGTGATCTTACATAACTTCATCAGAATGTTTGAGCCATATGTTGATGTTTTTGATGGTTACCACGATTTACAAGGCCAAACACAACCAGACATCACGGTTGCATGAGAAGTGCGGCCTCCTTCAGGCATACATATTCGTGAATTTGTTTCCAACTATTTCACTTCCCCAGAGGGAGATACCATATTTTTCGGACAATAAGATGCACCGGACCATAAGATGCACTCTGGTTTTAGAGGAGAAAAGTAGGAAAATAAAATTTTTAGCAAAAAATGTGGTCATGACACACTGTTATGGGGCGAGGATCTGCTGCTGACACTGTTATGGGGCTAATGTCCCCAAATTTTCTACTAAGGTACCCCATCCTGGTAATGATCCTCCTGCCTTGTTTATGATTCCCATCTTTGTATATATGTCCCTCATCCCGCTATATAGCCCCATCCTGCTATATACCCATCCTGCTATATACCCCCATCCTGCTATATACCCCCATCCTACTATATACCCCCATCCTGATAAATACTGCCATCCTGATAAATACCCCCATCCTGCTATATACCCCCATCCTGCTATATACCCCCATCCTGATAAATACCCCCATCCTGCTATATACCCCCATCCTGGTATATGGCCTGCATCCTGTGGCACACAAAACAATAAACATTTATACTCACCTTTCCTCACTACATGCAGCATTGCTCGTCTTCCTGTCTGTGCCAGCAGCAGCGCCGCTGACCTGTGTGGAGACGGCCACCGTTCCCTGTAGCATTGCTATGTCCTCCTGCTACCTGCCCACTGAGGTGTATGGAGAGCGGTGTGCACAGGGATGACGTCATCGCTGTGTGCAGCACTCTCCACACACATCAGCGGCCCGGCAGACAGGAGGTTATCACGATGCTGCAGGGATCAGTGACCAGTGAGTATACCGTACTTATTCACTGCCCCCCGCCCTGATAATGATGCGCAGGGGGCAGTGAATATAGCCACACATGATAACTCCAGGCTGTAGTTGCCAGGGGTGATCATGCAGGCCGGCTCCCCCGCCCATCATCTAGCCCACCTGTCAGCGCCGCCTTCAGCGTTGAGAGATGATGGGTGGGAGGATGCATCTATATGAAATGAGTGGGCCCACGTGGTCATGGTAGGTGCTGCTACAGCCTGCACTTGCTGCTGATGACCCGCTCCACCGCAGCACCCTCATTCCTCGCAGCCATGCTCTACATTCAGACTATAAGACGCACCCCCCACATTCCCCCAACATTTGGGGGGGAAAAAGTGCGTCTTATAGTCCAAAAATTACAGCATTCCTTTGCCTGATTCCTTACTTTCAAGGCCTTAATTTTTTTAAAGTTCAATGTCAAAATATGCAGTTTTTAACTCCAATTTTACATTATATACAATATATATAATTATGTGGTAGTTCAACCTGATTTTTAATAGTTTAAACAATATTAAAATAACTTTCTTTTTGTTATGCTTGTAAAATAAACATTTATTCTTAAATTAAAACATGGTTATGTCTTATCATACCATATTTAAACCACATGGATACTTTAACATTGACAACAGACTGAATAATTAAACATCAACTTACAAAATTTAAAAAATTATAGATTTTGATAGGTTGTTGGTGAACGTGATAGTTGGGCAGAATTTTGTGGTCCAAATGGCTGTTGGAATTTCTGAGGTGGTAGTAGATGGGTATATGAATTTGGATGTTGCCAACTGGATGTTGCTGATAGTGTGTCGCCCACCTGTAGCGGTCGCCTCAGGGACGTCACTCCACCTTCTGGGATGCCACAGGGGCTCCACTTGATTACCGCTGGCAACAGGTATGTCAGGTTATTTACTTCTGAGTTGTGACACCACTCTCTGTTTGCGGTCAGGGTTATGGGTGACCGCCACTGCAATTTAACGAGCGTCTGGGGCTGATGGAATCTGCAGTCGGATGGTGCGGCCTACCGAGAGTGAGACTGGCCCTAGGGGCTCGGGTGTATGTGTGTAGAACAACAGGTCGCAGAAGAACTCAGTCTCAGTCCAAAGTGTCTTTGAACTTGTTTACTCACGTTCTGCTGGTTTTGTGAGGTAACCTGGGCGATGCTGAGATACACCAGGTGGAACCAGGTATCCTTCAGACTGGTCTAAGGGTAGCCGTTAACTCGCCTTCCTAGCACTTCTTGTTTCGGACAACCCCTGACTTAAAGTACCGTGGGATTCATCCAGGGAAGTCGCGACTGCCTTTTCTCCCCTTTCTGGCCCGTTTGCTGGCAGCGTGGACCAAGGTGGATAGCTGCAGGCTCGATCCTCCTTATGGGCCCCCTCATTGCTGCTGATGCTTGGACTCTGTTTTGGTTGGTGTGGGACTTGTTGTCCACCCCACCGGCAGATTTAGCAGACCACTAAATTGATGTCTGGCTCTAGGGACCTGTTCCCCGTGCGTGTCTAGCTACCAGAAGTCTCCATACATGACCAGCTGACTTCCTCAGTGTCTTCCTGACCAACTGGCTTCCTCAGCGTCTTTCTGTCCAACTTCTGGTGACCGTTCTCCCCCGCCAACGGCTACTACACTTGCAGGGTCTGACTAGTGTGTCCGCTCTCCTGCGCCTCCACTTCAGACTCGGGTCAACTCCTCTCTTGCTCCTTTCTCTGTGACTGCCACTGCTACACTTGCTTCCAGCCCCTCCCCTACACTCCTAGCTGAGATGTGGAGGCCACGCCCCATCCTGGGTCTGCCCAGGGGTCCCCTCTAGAGTGTGTGTGAGACCTGGTTGCTATGTGTCTGTGTGTACACACCCTTTTCCAGCCTTCAGGATTACCTGTTTGCACTCACCCAGCATGGGTGCAGTACTCAGTGGTGCCTGACCAGGTCAGGGGCGCCACAATAGCGGAGGCTGCTGCAGAACAGAGTATGGAACACTTTACCCATACTGTGACTCATGTGCCTGGGAAGCAGAAGACCAAGAATGTTGCCATTGATGTGCTTGTTAAACAGGTGGGTCATTGACTTGAACATTATAGTCTCCATGTTCCATTAGAACATAACGTGAGCCACAATTTGGTTGTTGGAAATATTGTTGTTGGGGGGTGGTGGCAAAGGTGGTGGTGGTTCAGCTGGTTGCGATGACACCACATTATTATTTGATGGCATTAGCAGCTGGTTGTCAGAAGATTGCTGCCATTGTTCTAGGGCATTGAAAACAATTTGTGGATTGTTGGGTGCTGTAACAATAATCTGCATTGCAGCCCTTGCACGCAGCCTGACTTCTCGTGGTATTTGTCGCAGTTAGTTGACCATGCTTTGTGTAAATGCCTCCTCCCAATCATCACTAAAGGCCCCGTTACATGCAGTGACGTATCTAACGATATATCGCCGGGGTCACGGATTCCGTGACGCACATACGGCATCGTTAGCGACGTCGTTGCGTGTAACACGATGGAAAATACTCACCATATCGTCCATCGCTGACATGTCGTTCATTTTCAAAAAATCGTTGATTGTTGAGGACGCAGGTTGTTTGTCGTTCCCGAGGCAGCACACATCACTCTGTGGGACACTTCGGGAACGACGAACTACAGCTTACCTGCGGCCGTCGGCAATGAGGAAGGAAGGAGGTGGGCGGGATGTTGCGGCCGCTCATCTCTACCCCTCTGCTTCTATTGGGCGGCCGCTTAGTGACGCCGCTGTGACGCTGAACGAACCTCCCCCTTAGAAAGGCCAGCCACAGCGACGTCGCTAGGCAGGTAAGTCCGTTTGACAGCTCCAAATGATATTGTGCGCCATGGGCAGCGATTTGCATCAAAAAACCCTCAAATAACTATAATCAACAGATTGACTTCCTTATCTCATGTTGGATCTCTGTACAGCTGTCATTGTAAGTTGGGAACAACTGGCGACAGATATACCGCCATGATGCCTCACGCCGAGCGCGGTCCACATAGCCATTGTGCGTGGTGTCCCATAATTCTGGCCTTGCCTGCATCAGAACAAGCAGCCACTCCACATTTATGTGTCTTGACATGGTGATGGCGTCCGTGGAGGCTGTACTTCCTCTTTTTTATTGGTTTCTGTGAGTTTTTTTTTTTAAGAGGTTTGGCTGAAGCAATTTCGTTTTTTTTTTTTTTGTGGAGAAAAAACGGACAGCACATGGATGTTCCGTGTGACGCCCGTTTTTTTTTCTCGCACCCATTGACTTGTATTGGTGAGTCTCGGACGTTTTCAGGATACAATCGCAGCATGTTGCGACTTTTCTCGCATCCAGAATCTGGATGAGAAGAAAGCTGATCAAGTGCTCTCCCTCATTGAATAACATGGGTCCGAGTGCAATGCGAGAATTTCTCGTATTGCACTTGTCTGATTTATACGTGAGCATACCCTAATGGTATTTTTTCATGTGACAGGTTCCCTTTAGTTTTTTTAATATTTTCAAGGTCTCTGCTCAGTCAGTGATTGGACACAATAATAGGTTTTCACAAGTTTTGACGCATTCTGTGCTGACTAATTATATTGGTGTCAAGTGCACTCACTGAGCTTCACTTTCACGTCTAAGGGGTACTTTGCACACTACGACATTGCAGGTCGATGTCGGTGGGGTCAAATTGAAAGTGACGCACATCCGGCATCGCAGGCGACATCGTAGTGTGTAAAGCCTAGATGATACGATTAACGTGCGCAAAAGCGTCGTAATCGTATCATCGGTGTAGCGTCGGCGTAATCCATAATTACGCTGACGCGATGGTCCGATGTTGTTCCTCGCTCCAGCAGCAGCACACATTGCTGTGTGTGAAGCCGCAGGAGCGAGGAACATCTCCTACCGGCGTCACCGCGGCTCCCATAGGATATGCGGAAGGGAGAAGGTGGGCGGGATGTTTACATCCCGCTCATCTCCGCCCCTCTGCTCCTATTGGCCCCCTGCCGTGTGACGTCGCAGTGACGCCGTACGACCCGCCCCCTTAATAAGGAGGCGGGTCGCCGGCCAGAGCGACGTCCCAGGACAGGCGAGTCTGTGTCGCCAGGGGTTAAGGGGATACCCAGAACCGGGCCAAGGGTCGCTTCTGGAAAGGGGATCATGGTGTCGTGACCCGGTCTGTGCTCCCTGGTTCCACAATAAAAAGGGGGGTTATGTTCGTGACGCCACCCGTGGAATGTGATCAGAGATGACCACCGCTGCTGCAGAACCTCCGGGGTGATGGAAGGCAGCTTGAGATGGGACGGCTCACCACGGGTAGAGCCTTTTCCCCGGGGCACTGTGTTAGTCTATAGGGGGAGTGCAGGACACGAGCACAATAAACAGGCAGACTCACGGTTTTGCAGTTTCTTTGTCTTTTACTGATGATGGTATTCAGCAGAGTACTGTCCACGGAGTCTGTGAGGGGTTCAGGGTTTCTCTCACCCAGCCGGGCCGTTTTGGCTTCCTTGCCTGCACTGTGTGTCTGTGGCCCTGCTGCTGTGTGAACTATGCAGCCGGCTCTGCTCTGCTCTGCTCCTAGGTACCGACCTGACAGGCAACTCGAGTCCTTCCTAGTATGTTCCTGAACTCTCCTATGTTGCTTGTGTCTGTGGTACAGGTGAAAGATCTGGAATCTTCACTTCTCTGGTGGTAACTGTACAGTATGTAACCTGCAGTCTCGGATCCAGCATCCGTTCTGTGTGCTCCACTGGGATGAGCTCTGCAATGCTCTGTCTCCCAGGAATGTTCCTCTGTGTAATCTGTCTCCTTTCCTCAGACCCTCAGCTAGGCCTGGAATTGGTCAGTGGATCCTGAGGTGAGCTTGAGCCAGCTTCCAACCTACAGATCCTTTCTCCTCAGTGCTCTGCACTGAACTTCCAAACTGAAACTATTGACCATTTCCTCCCCCCACCAGAATATACAGGGAAGCAGCTTGGTCTCCCCCTTCTGGCCAGGAGGTCTTGGTGTTGTGTGTGGGGAGTTAACCCTTTGTGTTGTTACTATGGCAACCCTGGGGTGCCACATTCCCCCTTAGTGAAGAACAGTACTCCGGGACTGTGAAAGAAACAAACAAGTTATGAACAACAAGTGTATATATAAATACAGAGTCTCAAAAGGAAAAAATACAAAAACCTTAAAGTTCAAAAAGAGTCCAAAATGTTCAAGAATATGTAAGTGGTCATACAGTATAGTCTCTGTAGGTACTGGGCTTATTGGTCTTAATGTTGCAAAACGGTTCACGGTTACGGTTTCCGCTCTCTCCCACCCAAGCAACCTGGCCCTGATGCTGCCCCTAAAGCCCAGGCAGCACCCCTTGACCCAAGTCCAGCACAAGTTACCCGAGCGGGATCTGTCCTTCCCCTCCAGAGGGTAGCCAAAGGTTCCTGTGGTGGCTGGGCCCCAACCGGCTCCACTGCGGGCCCTCCCTCCAACCTGCCTCTCCGGAGGCGGCACTGCGGAAAACGGTAATGGTAAACAACCTATTTACATGCCACTAACGTTTGTGGTTGCCCTGCAAGTTCACGGGCTTGTCCATCGCTGTTCCAGCGCACCTAATTTTGCAGAGTCCAGGTGGGTCAACGGATTGTTGTCAGTAAAGATGGTAAATTCTGCAGCTGCCAGGTAGTGTTTGAAACGCTCTGTTACAGCCCAAACTACTGCCAGTAGTTGTAACTTGAAGGAGCTGTAATTCTCTGGGTTTCTTTCTGTAGGCCGGAGCTTCCTGCTTGCAAAGGCAATAACTTTCTCCTTGCCTTCCTGCCTTTGAGACAATACTGCTCCAAGTCCCACGTTGCTGGCATCCGTGTACAAAATGAAGGGTTGATGGTAATCTGGATATGCCAGGATCTCTTCTCCTGTCAGTGCCCACTTCAACTTCTTAAAGGACTCTTCTCTCTCATCACTCCACTGGAAAGGAGGATTTCGGGCTGCAGACTTCTTTGACTGTCCTACCAGGATGTCTTGTAGGGGAGCTGCTAGCTTCGTGAACCCTTTTATAAATCTTCTATAGTAGCCCACCAGTCCCAGGAATTGCCTCACCTCTTTCACGCTGGTGGGTCTTGACCAATCTCTGATCACGGTAACTTTTTCAGGATCTGGTGCTACCCCTTCTGAGCTCACGACATGTCCCAGGTACTGTACCCTTGGCTTTAGAAGGTGACACTTGGATGGCTTGATTTTCATGCCGTATCCGGATAAGGCTTCAAACACTTCTGCCAGGTCTTGTAGATGCTGTTCATAGGTCTTGGAGTAGACTATGACGTCATCCAGGTACAGGAGGACAGTTTCGAAGTTTTTATGTCCTAGGCAGCACTCCATCAGTCGCTGGAAGGTACCAGGCGCGTTGCAGAGTCCAAACGGCATACAATTGAACTCACAGAGGCCCATCGGTGTGGTGAACGCTGTCTTTTCGTTGTCAGCCTCTGCCACAGGAACTTGCCAATACCCACTAGTCAGATCTAGGGTGGAAAAGTAAGTAGCGGATTTTAATGCAGCCAATGACTCCTCTATCTTAGGTAATGGGTATGCATCCTTGTGTGTAATGCGGTTGATCTGTCTGTAGTCTACACACATCCTCATGGTCCCATCTTTTTTCTTAACTAGCACTAGTGGGGCTGCCCAGGGGCTACAACTGTCTCTTATTACCCCTGCTTCTTTCATTTCTTTGAGCATGTCTTTGGCGCATTGGTAGTGAGCCGGTGGTACTGGTCTATACCTCTCCTTTATGGGTGGATGGTTACCTGTGGGTATAGTGTGCTCTACCCCTTTGATCTGCCCAAAGTCTAATGGGTGTTTGCTGAATATTTGTTCATATTCTTTCACTACCCTGTATACTCCATGCTTTTGATGGGAGGGTGTAGAATCGGTGCCTACATGTAGCTTTTGGCACCAATCCTCCAGCTTTCCCTCTGAGCCATTGTCTTCCGCCTGACTTGACGGCTTCAAGGGCTCAACGGTGGTGATGGCGTTGTTATCAACCGTATATAGCTTAGCCATGGTAGCATACTTTGGTAGGGTGACCTCATCTTCCCCACAATTTAGAAGGCGTATTGGCACTCTTCCCCTGTGTACCTCAACTATTCCTCTGGCCGTCAGTACAGTGGGCCTACTGTCTGAGTACACGGGTTCTACCAGGGCCTGATAGTCTCGCCCTCTGATGCCTATTGCGGCTCTACACCAGACCAGCATTTCTGTTTTGGGAGGAATTACAATAGGTATTGGGTCACTTACCCTTTGTGAGGTAGCGTGGTCGGCTGCACGGCAGAAGACACGGGATCCAGGCACCAATGGTCACAGCACACGGTTTATTGCACAAACCAAAAGTCCAAAACAGCACACATGTGTTTCTCTGGCAGAAACTCAGGGAGTTGTGTTCACTCCCTCACACTAGGGACCCACGCCCATGTTCCTGTTTCCTTTTAACCCTCCTTTCAGCCTGCAGGGAAACAGTATTAACCCTGGAGTGGAGTTGCTTTCTATACATGGAGGGAGCACAACCGGGGCGAGACGTACCGGCCGTCATAGACAACCCCGGTCACAGTCTCACATACCCCCCCTCAGTTCAAGCGTGCGGGGTTGAACTCCCGCCATCAAACACGGGCCGCAGGACAAGGCATCGGCGTTGCCCTGCAACCTACCGGCCCGGTGTTCAACCGTAAACCAGAAGTTCTGCAGAGAAAGGAACCACCGGGTAACCCGGGCATTCCGTTCCTTGGCGGACCTCATCCAGACCAGCGGAGAGTGATCAGTCACCAAGCGAAACTGTCGTCCCAGCAGGTAATAGCGTAGGGACTCCAAGGCCCACTTGATCGCCAGGAACTCCTTCTCCACTACGCTATAATTCCGCTCGGGAGGGGTGAGCTTCCTACTTAAGAAGGTGACGGGGTGTTCCTCCCCCTGAACCACCTGAGACAGCACTGCCCCCAGGCCGACCTAAGAGGCGTCAGTCTGTACTACGAACTCCTTCCGGAAATCAGGGTTGACAAGAACGGGCTGTCCGCACAGGACTTCCTTCAGGGCCCGGAAGGAGTCCTCGGCCTGCGGAGTCCAGCGCACCATGACGGACTTCTTGCCTTTGAGAAGGTCCGTCAAGGGGGCCGATAGTCCCGCAAAATTTTTTACAAACCTCCTGTAGTACCCCACGATACCCAGGAAGGCCCTAACCTGCTTCGTGGTCAGGGGTCTAGGCCACTTCTGGATCGCCTCAACTTTGTTAATTTGGGGCTTAATCACTCCTTGGCCTATTACGTAGCCCAAGTAGCGGGCTTCCGTGAGCCCCAATGCACATTTCTTGGGATTGGCTGTCAATCCGGCTGTTCGGAGCGCGTTCACCACCGCTTGTACCTGTTCCAAGTGGGCCTGCCACTCGGAGCTGTAAATAATGATGTCATCAAGATACGCTGATGCATACGCCTGGTGGGGTTCCAGCACCAAGTCCATCAACCTCTGGAACGTGGCCGCAGCGCCATGTAACCCAAAGGGCAAGACAACATAGTGGAAGAGACCCTCCGGCGTAACAAAAGCGGTTTTCTCCTTGGCGGACTCCGTCAGTGGCACCTGCCAGTACCCCTTGGTCAGGTCGAGCGTGGTGAAATATCGCGCCTGTCCCAGCCTATCAATCAGCTCATCCACCCGGGGCATGGGGTAGAGATCGAACTTGGATATTTCGTTCAATCTCCTAAAGTCATTGCAGAACCTTAAGGAGCCATCGGGTTTTGGTATTAGGACAATGGGACTAGCCCATTCACTCCGGGATTTTTCGATGACCCCCAGGCGTAGCATTGTCTTCACTTCCTCTGATATGGCTTGTCTTCGAGCCTCCGGTACCCGGTATGGCTTCAGGCGTACCTTCAGGTGAGGCTCGGTGACAATGTCATGTCGTATCAGACTTGTCCTACCAGGCAGCTTGGAGAAGACATCAGGGTTCTGCTGAACCAGCCGTCTGGCCTCTCGCCTCTGTTGCTTGGTGAGGGCTTCTCCAATCCTTACTTCCGGTTCGTCCTCTCCGGAAGTCGCTGGAGCCGGGTTTGAACGACCCGAAGAGGAGGGAGATGGGGAAAAATCAACCATCAGGCTTTCCCGTTCCTGCCAAGGTTTTAACAGGTTGACATGGTATATTTGTTCAGGTTTCCGCCTACCGGGCTGCAATACCTTATAGTTGACCACCCCGATTCTTTCCTTTATCTCTTAGGGGCCTTGCCACTGAGCCAGGAATTTACTCTCCGCCGTGGGGATCAATACCAACATCCGATCTCCGGGTTGAAAGGTCCGCACGGTGGCTTGTCTATTGTAGCGCCCGCTTTGCGCGGCCTGAGCCTCCTGTAAATGCTCCTTCACAATTGGCATGACCGCGCTTATGCGGTTCTGCATTCCTAAAATGTGTTCAATCACACTTTTATGGGGGGTGGGCTCCTGCTCCCATGTTTCCTTTGCCAGGTCCAACAATCCCAGGGGATGTCGCCCGTATAACAACTCAAAAGGCGAAAACCCCGTGGATGCCTGTGGCACCTCTCGGATGGCAAACATCAAATAGGGAAGCATCATATCCCAGTCTTTCCCGTCTTTGGAAATCACCCTTTTGAGCATGGTTTTCAGGGTTTTATTGAATCGCTCCACTAAACCGTCCGTTTGAGGATGATACACAGACGTACGCAACTGCTTGATCTGGAGTAGCCGGCATAGCTCTTTGGTCACTTTAGACATGAATGGGGTCCCCTGATCCGTAAGGATCTCCTTGGGCAACCCCACCCGGCAGAACACAGCAAACAACTCCCGAGCTATAAGCCTCGCCGCAGTATGTCTGAGAAGTATCGTCTCTGGATACCGGGTGGCATAGTCAACGATCACTAGGATGTGTTGGTGCCCTCGAGCGGACTTTACGAGGGGCCCCACCAGATCCATCCCTATCCGTTCAAAAGGGACTTCTATAATGGGTAACGGTACCAACGGACTGCGAAAGTGGGCCAGGGGTGCGGTAAGCTGACACTCCGGGCAGGTTTCGCAGAACCGTTTTACCTCCCCAAAGACCCCGGGCCAATAGAACCTTTGCAATATTCGCTCCTGCGTTTTCTTGACCCCTAGGTGGCCACTCATCAGGTGTTTATGAGCCAAGTCGAGGACCCGCCGGCGATACAGCTGGGGCACCACCAACTGCTCTACCCCCACGCCCCGTATTTCATCTACCCGATAGAGTAAATCCTGCTTAAGAGCGAAATGGGGGTACCTTACCTGGGCACCGGGCAGCTGTGTCACCCCGTCAACCACTGTCACCCGACTCCGGGCATGTATTAATGTAGGGTCCTGGAGTTGGGCTGTCCCAAACGTATCCGGGGACGCCTCCAACTCCGGGATGGGCTCGACCATCTCAGCCTCTCCTGCCAATACCTCTAGGGGTGACCTATCGGTTTCACATTCTGTCCCTATCATGGGGACCCCTACGGTCCCGGATTCGGGATTGTCGGGCTCAGGTCCCGGACTGTCCAATACCTGAGGGGACTTAGGAGGCCCCTTCCATAGAGTCCAAAAATACGGCAGATCCCTTCCTAGGATCACGTCATAGGGAAGAGTGTTCATAAGTCCCACCTCATGTTGCACCTGCCCGCAGGGTGCTGTGATGGTGACAATCCCCGTGGGATAGTCTCGGCGGTCCCCATGTATGCAAACCACCCCCACGGTACGTCCTGTGGCCTTTACTTCAGCCCTTAGGGTTGATCGCACAAGGGTCACTAAGCTTCCGGAATCCAACAAGCCTGTAACCGGACATCCATTCACCTGTATTTGGCACAAGTGGGGCTCAGTCTCCGGGAGACAAGGTCCGCGGTACACACCGCCTGAGCATACATTGAACCCCGCCGGGTAACCCCACAATCCATGGGCTCCGTGGTGAGTGGACACTGGGCTTCCATATGTCCCACCCGCTGGCACCGCCAACATCTAATAGGGAAGGAAACCCCCTTGACGAGTTGTCGTTTAGGGTACATAGCCTTCCGGACCTCAGGGACGGCGGGCGCGGCCTCAGACGGGACGGTAGCGGACTCCCGCACCGGTGTCAGCGGTGGGTCCTTGGCCCGAGGCTTGGAGGGGCCGGACCGACAGGCGGCACGCAAAGTCTCAGTGTCCCGTATCAAGTCCTGCGTAGCCACATGCCGCTCCACCAGGCACACTAATTGGTCCAGGGTACTTGGGTCGCCCTGTCCTACCCACCGTTGAATGGTGACGGGTAAAGTGCGCACAAAGCGATCAACCACTACCCTTTCCACCATTTGCGCAGGGCTCAGAGTGTCAGGCTGCAACCACTTCTTTACCAGATGCAACAAGTCATAGGCCTGGGAGCGTACGGGTTTGACTTCCTCATAGAACCACTGATTTACCCGTACATAGGTATTCACCCCCAACCGAGCAAGTATTTCGGCTTTCAGGGTCGCATATTCTATAGCGTCCTCGGTACAGAGGTCCAGGTACGCTTTTTGGAGCTCCCCCGTCAGATAGGGCGACAATACCTCAGCCCACTGGGGGGTCGGCAGCTTTTCCCGCTCGGCCACCCGCTCAAACACCGCCAGGAACGCTTCCACATCATCCCCCGGGGTCATCTTTTGCAACGCTTGTCTCACCACTTTCCGGACGCTGCCGTCGTCACCCGGTCCCGGGGTTGTTGCTGCCGGTCCGGCACGGATCGACTTGGCCAGGAGAACCATCTGATCTTGGTGCCTTTGTTCCTGCAATTGCAAGGATTGCTGCTGACGATCCAACGACCGGAGCAGGTGTGCATTGGTCTGTTGCTGCTGTGCATTAGCCTGTTGTTGCTGTGCATTAGCCTGAGCCAGCTGCTTTAGTATGTCCTCCATGGCGTCGCCGGGTTTGGGCTGTAGTATAGCCGCTCGAATCCAGGACATGTGCTACCGGGTCACCAGGGATGGATGCTACACCTCACCGGGCTGGCATGCCCGCCGTTCTCCACCATCTGTGAGGTAGCGTGGTCGGCTGCACGGCAGAAGACACGGGATCCAGGCACCAATGGTCACAGCACACGGTTTATTGCACAAACCAAAAGTCCAAAACAGCACACATGTGTTTCTCTGGCAGAAACTCAGGGAGTTGTGTTCACTCCCTCACACTAGGGACCCACGCCCATGTTCCTGTTTCCTTTTAACCCTCCTTTCAGCCTGCAGGGAAACAGCATTAACCCTGGAGTGGAGTTGCTTTCTATACATGGAGGGAGCACAACCGGGGCGAGACGTACCGGCCGTCATAGACAACCCCGGTCACAGTCTCACACCTTGCACTGCCAATTTCACCTCCTGACATTTCTACCTGCTGCTTCAGCATCAAGGCTTTAATTTCCTTCTGCAGGAGTCTCTGTTGCTCAGGTTTGGCAGTCTCGACGATCTGCTGCAAGACAGTAATTACCTCTGCAAAACAATTTTCAATTACATTCATTCCTAGCAGCATAGTTGGTTCACGTTCTCGTCGGTCAACATCAACAATGATAATACCCTGATTCTGCAATTCTACTCTCCCAATCTTAATGGTCATTTCTCTGAAACCAACCTGTGGTACTAATTCACCATTGCTAGCCCATATATTCAATGCAACATTAGATGGACCACTGCTAACGTCTGAATCAGCCCAGTACCTCTTATAAAGGACATGCGGAATTGATGTTATTTGGGAACCAGTGTCCAGCAAGGCGTTGAGCGGAATGCCATCCAGCACGATGGGGATGACTGGACGTCCCCCCACATACTTGTCGTGCCAGGGTGAAGGACCTTGAGAGTTCATTCCTGAGGAGCGGCCCGCCTCCCCAGGGGATCCCCATTTAAAGCACATTCACGGGCAAAGTGACCTGGCTCCTTGCAATGGCGGCAAATGGGCTGTCCATCCGGCTGGTAGCGGTCGCTGGGTCGTCCTCTCGTCGCTTGGTATCTCCTAGGCCTCATCCATGGGACATCCTCCTTGCTGGTCGCCATCTCAATCTTGGGTGCAGACTTGGATCCACGCAGCTCCTGGACGATTCTAGCCATGGAAGCAACAGTGTCTGTCAGGGCATCAAGCCTTTGATGGAGAGCCTCATTAGTGATGGGCTCCAGGTGGTTAGCAGCAGCCGCTGACATGGCCGATGTCACCGGCACTACTGGCTGCTGGGGTGCCACTGTAAGGTGTTGAACAGAGTCTATATCCTGCGGCTCCTCCACCTGCTGGAAGCGGATGGCTCTATCCTTTAGCTGGGCAAATGTTAGTCCTGGATCCTGGATCACCATCATGCTCAGTTGTCCCCGGTGGGAAGGGGATGAGAGTCCATCCAGGAATTGGTCTATCAGCAGCTTATCTGCTCCAGGGGCTAAGGCAGGTTCTGCTAATTTAAGTGCTCTGAGCGCCTCCTGTAAGTTTAAGGCAAAGTCTCTTGCGCTCTCTCTAGGTTTTTGCTTGCATCCAAAGAACCTCATTTTAGCCCGGCTGCCAGCAGTGGATTCAAAAGCTGCTTTTAGTCCAGCTATTATATGCTCTACAGTGTCCTTTGCATCGTCCGGCCAGGACACGCTGAGCTTCTGTCAGGGAGTACATGCTGTAGTAGATTTTTAGCTTTCCGATAAAGTCATTAAGTGTGTTGGGCTCACCTGAGTACTGCGGCAGCCACACTGCACCCGGGGTGTACGGCATCAGGAATGGCATGATAGGTGCCGCTGCACCGCCGGGTACAACAGCGTCTCCCTGCTGCGACATCTTTGCGCCCCCTTAGTTAATTTCACCAGTCTTCTTGACAGCAAGCCTGGGACACTTTTCTGCGTTTTCGTTCGGGTCGCAGCACCGAGCGCACCTCCTCTGCAAGCGGTGGGCGGAGTCTTAGTTTAGGCGCGATGTTTTCCCGCGCGTAGCAGCTAATGCCGCGATTAAAGATGGCGCCTGGAAAATTTTACCAATGATGTTTTTGGATTTTTCCAGGTATCTTTGCAAAGTTTAAAGTCCGTTCTTTGTTGCAACAATTCACAGTGCAAGTCTTTTATGCGATGCAATAAGTCTTTACAGGCGCACGTCACCCGGGTTGCAGCCGGGTCCAGTCCGCATCCTGTTCGTGACGCCAAAGTTGTGTCGCCAGGGGTTAAGGGGATACCCAGAACCGGGCCAAGGGTCGCTTCTGGAAAGGGGATCACGGTGTCGTGACCCGGTCTGTGCTCCCTGGTTCCACAATAAAAAGGGGGGTTATGTTCGTGACGCCACCCGTGGAATGTGATCAGAGATGACCACCGCTGCTGCAGAACCTCCGGGGTGATGGAAGGCAGCTTGAGATGGGACGGCTCCCCATGGGTAGAGCCTTTTCCCCGGGGCACTGTGTTAGTCTATAGGGGGAGTGCAGGACACGAGCACAATAAACAGGCAGACTCACGGTTTTGCAGTTTCTTTGTCTTTTACTGATGATGGTATTCAGCAGAGTACTGTCCACGGAGTCTGTGAGGGGTTCAGGGTTTCTCCCACCCAGCCGGGCCGTTTTGGCTTCCTTGCCTGCACTGTGTGTCTGTGGCCCTGCTGCTGTGTGAACTATGCAGCCGGCTCTGCTCTGCTCCTAGGTACCGACCTGACAGGCAACTCGAGTCCTTCCTAGTATGTTCCTGAACTCTCCTATGTTGCTTGTGTCTGTGGTACAGGTGAAAGATCTGGAATCTTCACTTCTCTGGTGGTAACTGTACAATATGTAACCTGCAGTCTCAGATCCAGCATCCGTTCTGTGTGCTCCACTGGGATGAGCTCTGCAATGCTCTGTCTCCCAGGAATGTTCCTCTGTGTAATCTGTCTCCTTTCCTCAGACCCTCAGCTAGGCCTGGAATTGGTCAGTGGATCCTGAGGTGAGCTTGAGCCAGCTTCCAACCTACAGATCCTTTCTCCTCAGTGCTCTGCACTGAACTTCCAAACTGAAACTACTGACCATTTCCTCCCCCCCACCAGAATATACAGGGAAGCAGCTTGGTCTCCCCCTTCTGGCCAGGAGGTCTTGGTGTTGTGTGTGGGGAGTTAACCCTTTGTGTTGTTACTGTGGCAACCCTGGGGTGCCACAAGTCCATGTGAAGCTGCCGTAGCGATAATGTTCACTATGGCAGCTATCACAAGGATATCGCAGCTGCGACGGGGGCGGGGACTATCGCGCTCGGCATCGCAGCATCGGCTTGCGATGTCGCAGCGTGCAAAGTACCCCTAAGTGACACATTTTCTCAGAGATAAGTTTTCAGACAATGTTTCAAATAAGAATAATAATCTTTTTCTAATCTGGGTGACTTTAAATGAATCACTATCTGTATGTGCAATTTCGGTAAGATGATATAGCCCATAGGGAACATCGGCAAACAAGAGGACAACATATTTTAAATACTGAATATCAGTGGCGTAACTAGAGTTTGATGGGCCCTGGTGCAAAATTTGGACCGGGACCCCCCTCCACGTACACCGGCGCTTCGGGTATGGGATAATGACGCTGACACTTGACTTTTACCCACAGCACGCAGGTGTCCCATGATCTGATATCCATCTTGTCCTCGGCACCCAGCTTTCCCATACTCTGCTATACATCTTTCCCTCAGAACCAAGCTTTCCCATATCAGAGCATGGGAAAGCTGGATGCTGAGAGAAGATGTACAGCAGAGCATGGGAAAGCTGGGTGCTGAGGGAAAGAGCCTTTTTTCCCTAAGCACAAAACATTACCATCCCATACTTTTACCCCCTTGTATATAGTTCTCCAAATACTATAATGGCCTCCACATAGCCTTCCATATAGTATAAAGGGTCCCAAATAACCCTTCATATATTAGAATGCACCCCGATAGTTCTCCATGTATTACAATGCATTTCCCCAAAGTTCTCCATGTATTATGATTCATCCCATAGTTCTCCATTTTTATACTGCACCACAGTCCTCAATGTTTTATAACGCATCCCCATAGTCCATGTATAAGGTAGCCTCTATAGTCCTCCATATATTATAATGTAGCCCCCATAGTCCTATATGTATTATAATGCAGCCCCATAAATCATCAATTTGTATTATGCAGCCCCATACTTTTCCATGTATAATGCACCCCTAGTCCCTGTATAAAGTGTCCTTCATGTTTATTATGCAGCCCCATAGACCTCCATGTATCATGGAGCCCCATAGACCTCCATGTATCATGCAGCCAGCACCCCCAGGCCTCCATGTATCATGCAGCCAGACCCCCCCCAGGGCTTCTATGTGTCATGCAGCCAGCCATGCCAGGGCCTCCATGTGTCATGCAGCCAGCCCCCCCAGGGCCTACATGTGTCATGCAGCCAGTCCCCCCAGGGCCTCTATGTGTCATGCAGCCAGCCCACCAGGGCCTCCATGTATCATGCAGCCAGCTCCCCCAGGGCCCTCATGTGTCATGCAGCCAGCCCCCTAGGGCCTCTACATGTCATGCAGCCAGCAAAATAAAAAACAAGTATCTCTTCTGCTTCCGACGCCTGCGACCGCGGTAGTTATGCCCCTGCACCCATATGTCACACACCCTGCTCCCCACACAGCCTGCACCCCCCATATCACACACACTACACCCACATATGTCACACACCCTGCCTCACATATCTCACCCTGCCTGAACCCCAACTTATCCCTCTCAAACACTATGCACCCCTTCACATCCTTCTGTCACAGTCTGCACCACTCATATGCCACTCACCCTGCACCCCCCTTCCCATCATGTCCCCTTTTTTCTCATTACCAGTCATGTGTCTAAATCTCCTTCAGGAATCAGTATCTTCTGATGCTTTCTGCCCGGCAAACCTGTGTCTCCTCCCACACAGTCACATGAGCATGACATCATCGCAGGTCCTGGCAAGATGGATTCCGCCTGCTGTGCAGGAGCACTTCTGCTCTGCTGCAAGTCAGAAACGCCTGGTGGGCCTCTCCAGGTCAGGGGCCCCTCTACTGATACTGGCCTCCCCTGACTTACAGGCCCGCCCCCTGACGGTCGCGTAGTCGGCCACTACACAGCGGCACTACACATAAGGGCCCGGCAGCCGGCTCTGCAGAGCGACTGCCGGGCCCCTATAACCTTGTGGACCCGGTTGCAGTGGCGACCTCTGCAAACACAGTCATTACGCCCCTGCTGAATACAAAGTAGATTTGATCTTTGTGCGCTACATGATGGTAAATTAATGAAATATTACAGCAACCCTTGGTAAAATGTAGCATCAAATGCTCCTATCTGCAATATTGTGTAAATATAAACTGATCATAAAAATGTAATGGAACACCTAAATCACTCATCAGAAATATCAGAACCAAAGATTTGAGTTGAAAATTTTTACTGATATAAATGGCGTAATTTGTTGGGAACATAAATCAATGGAAATCAAAATCATCAACTGTCTGAAGGCTGGTTTCCAAGTCACCCTGGCCAAAAATGTAAATCACAGGCGGATCCAATATGTGTGAATTTCATTACAACATCTCATAATGTGACTCAGTTGTGTTTATGGCCTCCTCGTGCCTTTACATATAATGCCTAGACATGTTCCTGATGAGATGGTGGATGATGTCCTAAAGCTTGAAAACCCACCTATTCATGAAAGCATGCAACCTGTAATGACCCCACCACCAACATGAGCTGCCAAAATGCCCCAACCAACAGTGTCCTTCCTCCTTACCATGTAGACTGTAAGACCAAGTAATGCTATGTGCTGGTGATGTATTGATTTATGCGTTGATACCCAATTTCCCAGAGGTTCTCAAATGAATTCAGATCTGGGCCTCTTAAAGGCGTAAATGACGTTACCATCCAAGAACTGCCCACACACACTTGAATGCAAGCATTGTCCTCCTCCAGGAGAACCCAGGGCCATCTGCACCTTAAAGTTTAATTAGCTTAATGTTGTACTGTCATGAGTCTCTTTTTTTAGGAGTGTAGTTAGCATAAACCTTATTTTTATAAATCTTGTTGGCTCCTGGGCTTCCAAAATATTTTTTATATGTCTTCAGCTTGAAAGATTTGGAGATTTGGATCTTATGAGACATCACCCTTGCTCAGTTTAAGACAAATTTGTATTATTAGGCAGATGTTGGATAATCTCCAATAATATTGTACAGCATAACAGTCTCCGCTGACTACTATATATGGAGCGATAAAGCCATTTCAGCTATATTAGCAATGTCTGCATATTTATCTTGACCTTGATGTTTAATCTGAAGATATTTGAGAGTTTCTGCGTTATACAAATTAAAAAAAAAGGATCGCAATTACTAATCAGATTTTTACATATAATATATGTTTATATACAGTATATACTGTATATATATATATATACAGCTCTGGCAAAAATTAGGAGACCACTGCAAAATTTTCCATTTTTCTGATTTTTCTCTTTATAGGTATATTTTTGAGTAAAATGTAAATTGTTTTTTATTCTATAAGCGTCTGATAACATGTCTCCGAATTTCCAAGCAATACATTTGGTATTTATTTTCTGAAAATGAGAAATGGTTAAAATAACAAAAAAAATGCATGGCTTTCAGACCTCAAATAATGCAAAGAAAACAAGTTCCTAATCATTTAGAAACAACAATACTAATGTTTTACCTCAGGAAGAGTTCAGAAATCAATATTTTGTGGAATAACCATGTTTTTTTAATCACAGCCTTTGTGGCGCCCCTGACCTGGTCAGGCACCACTGAGTACTGCACCCATGCTGGGGACAGTACAATACAGGTAATCCAGAAGGCTGACTGGGGTGTGGAACACAGGCGCATAGTAATCAGCTCTCACACATGTACCCATGAGAGGACCCCTGGGGATCCCAGGAGGGGGAAAAGCCTTGACCTTCACTGGAATAGTGGAGGGGGCCAAAAGCCTCCATCTCCTCTCAAGGGGTGTGGTAAGAGAATCTGGTTGCTAGGTGGCGTAGGCAAGAACAGGAGAGGAGGGGCAGTGAGTCAGTTAGAGCAGAACTCCATAGGGCTCAGTGAGGAGCAGACCTGTGGGGCTGTTGCTGTCTAACAGCGCCCGCGCAGTGGCTACTGACGGGGGAGAACGGTCAACTAGGAGTGCTACCCGAAATCCATCTTCAGCTAAAGAGAGAGCACGGAGTGGGAAGTAAGGAGACTGCTAGAGAGTACCAGGCCCAAACGGGCGGCAGATCCCGAAGCGGAGATAGATCCAGCTTTCTTTTGCTAAACCTGCCGGTGTGGGGCTCTCAAAGCCCACGCCACAACACCACAAAAAGCCGCAGCCACGTAGCCACAGTTAGGGCCCATAGCTCACAGGAGGCAAGAAGCTGGAGTGATCTGGCCCAGGCGACAAGCACACGGCGAACGAAGGGGAGAGAGGCTGCAGCATCTTCCCTGGGTGACCCCCATAGGGACTCAAAGTCGGGGTCACCCCAAACCACCAAGGGCTAAGGAAGGCGAGTTGGTAGTCACCCTCATAAAGTCAGCCTGAAGGATACCTGGTTCCCACCTGGTTCATCTCAGCTACGCCCGGGCTACTCACCCTGCCATCAAATGTGAGTAAAGCCCTTGAAAGACAGTTCTGCCTGTGTGAGTCATTCTGCGACTTGTAGTACTACGCATCTACATCGGGCCCTGGGGCTTGCCTCACTCTCAGGAGGCTATTCCAACTAACTGCACATACCATCAGCCCCAGGCGACCCTCAACCTGCAGTGGCGGTCCCTACTGGCCGCAATACTGAGAGTGGCGTCACGACAAGAAGAAGATCTCCTACCTGTGACCAGATCCAGCTGAGTGGAGTCCCTGAAGGTAATGCACCGACACAACACCTGTGGGGCTTCACATCTGGCGTCACGAACAGGATAAGGACTAGACCTGTTCAGACAGGTGACCATGTGCCTGGGCGGTCCGCTTGAAAAATTGGAAGCGCCGCCATATTGCCACCATGAAAAGCGCGCTGAAAAACAACAGCAGCCCGCACTGGGAGAAGTTACCGCCCACGAAGAGGTGTGGCTACCCAGAGATCCCCTGCAGAGTTCTGACCTCGCTTGTGAAGAGAGCGGAAGCGTCCAGAGACGTCGGGACAGAAAGGAAGCCACAAGCCTGCTGCTGGGAGAGGAGCTGCTGAAAGAGGCAGAGCAGAAACTGAACAGCTTGCTATCAGAGGCAACGGCGAGTCCACAGCTGGAGAGTCGTGCAGAAGACGACACAGAAGAAATGGCGTCTGACCGCAGAAATCCAGAACCGGGCTCCGCTGCCTGGTGGTATCGGGAGCTGGCCCAGTTCTGCGACCGACTGGAGACCCGGGTTGTGGAGCAGATCCGGGAAGAACGAATGGAAATGCTGGAGATGACCGCGGCGGTTCGGGCCTATGAAAGGAGAGCCGCGCGCCGAGTGCCAGACAGGACGGCGATGACGCAGACCCCGATGCTGCCACCGGTGGGTGAGTCGAGTGATGCCCCGGCCAGCGCAAGTGCCCCGACCCCTGCTGCCACGCCCGCGGTCCCCGAAGAGGCGTCCGGTGCGGCGACGCTGAAGCAGGCCGCAGCCACACCAGGTGCGGCCTTCCAAGCCCCAGCGGCCGCAGCGATGCCCTGCTCGGCCCACCAAGACCCGGTCCCTGCAGCAACGCCCAGTCCGGCCCGCAAAGAACCGGCTGCCACCGCGACCCTCATCCGCGCCGCAGGCGTAACGCTGACCCAGGCCGCCGCCCTGCTAGGCCCGGCCCGCCGAGACCCCACCGCCGCAGCAACGCTCGTCCGCGCCGCAAGTGAGGTGCTGAACCAGGCCGCAGCCACGCCAGGCGCGGCCCGCCAAGCCCCGGCCGCCGCAGCGATGCCCTGCTCGGCCCACCAAGACCCGGTCCCTGCAGCGACGCCCAGCCCAGCCTGCACAGATCCCATCACAGCTGCGACGCCGATCCAGGCCGCCGCCATACAGGGCGCGGCCCGCCAAGACCAGGCCGCCGCCATGCCGGGCGCGGCCCGCCAAGACCAGGCCGCCGCCAAACAGGGCGCGGCCCGCCAAGACCAGGCCGCCGCCATGCCAGGCGCGGCCCGCCAAGAAGAGATTACCTCATCATTTACCCTGGCCTGCAAGGCCAGAGCAGACACCGCTCCCCAGTCCAAAGAGGTCCCTGCTAGGAAGACCCTGATAGGAGAGGACCCCGAATACTGGAAGCTGAAGGCTGACCTAGAGGCCCAGTTCCCACAAGAGATGGTGGATCGGTATCTGCTCCCTCCGCATACCCCCAAGGAGATTCCGGCAACCCCTGCAGCAATCACGCCAAAGAGTCCCCCGCCTGGGCCTGCTGAAGGAAGTCCATCCCCAGCACCGCCACCAAAGGAGTGCCAAGAAGAACTAAGGGGGAGAGGAGGCCAGGCAGCTGAGGAGCTGACTCCGGAGCCACCGGCAGTGGAGCAATACTCAGAGCCGGAGATGTTACCCTATTCCCGTTGGGATGAGGAGGACTTGACACCGTCTGCTGATGAAGACCAGCCCAGAAACCTCACCTGGGGCCCTGCAGGCATTGAAGTAACAGCCCGGCAAAACCCAGCCCGCAAGACAAGGCGTCGCAACAGAACAACGCTGTCCCCTGCACCACAGTCTCCAGAGCAGAGAGAAGTCACAGCCAGAGACCTACAGAAGAAAAGGTTACTGAGAAGGTCCAAAGCCCAGGTTAGAGGACCCCTTTGCAGAGGAGTTGTGGAGGACTTTAACTTGAAAAGCGGATATGGCTTTATTGTAGCCCCTGGTATCAAAGAAGGGATATTTGTCAACAGAAGAGATGTGAGCGCTCATCTGCCTAGAGGACACCCTGGCAGAAACCTAAAGATGGGGGATTCAGTACAATTCACTATGCATGAAGGCGAAAGAGGACTGTACGCGCTTGACGTAGCACTATGCACCAGCAAACCTTACAGCCACCCCATGCTACAAGAAAGAAAAGACAGAGATAAAGACACAGATGAAGATCAAGAGAGAAAAGACAAGGAACCTACAGATGAAACTACCTCAGACGACGACAAAGAGCAAGAAAGCAGCAGGTGCCGCAGCCCAACAGGCCAAAGCCCTGGTATGGAGGAGTAGAGAAAAGTAAAGTAAAGAAAGAAGTTACCAGTTGAAGTTTTGAAAAGTTTGTTTTGCAACGTTCTCAAGTTTAAGCATGTGCCCACAAAAACTATTGTGAGAAAACCATAAACCTTAAGGCTATGAACTGGCTATAGCCACAAACTCTCGCAGTGTAAATAGTTACACCAGAGGGCACCACCACCACCAGAGTCAGCCTGTTTAGGGGCTTGGCTCGTCTGCAACCAGGAGGAGCCCGTCCGTATATAGGGCCTTGGCTCACCTGCGACCAGAGAGCATGCCTGTTTATGGGGCCTGGCTCTCCACCACAAAGAGGGTACCTGGTCAGCACCAACTGTGGAGGCCGCCTCTGCATCCTGCTAGAAGAGGCTGAAGGCGCGGATCCACCAGGCCAGGTATACCCTGAAACCACCAGCCCATGTAAGCCGCCTCTACATCCTGCCAGAAGTGGCTGAAGCCACGGCCAACGTGAAAGGGTTTTGGGTGGGTTAACGGACTTGTGGGTGGAGGGTGGTGATGTATGGTACCTGGTGCTTTTAAAAAATGTTTTACATGTTTTAATGTTTTATGCATTTTAAAATGTTGTCTTGCAGCCCGAGGACGTGCTGGTGATAACTAAGGGGGAATGTGGCGCCCCTGACCTGGTCAGGCACCACTGAGTACTGCACCCATGCTGGGGACAGTACAATACAGGTAATCCAGAAGGCTGACTGGGGTGTGGAACACAGGCGCATAGTAATCAGCTCTCACACATGTACCCATGAGAGGACCCCTGGGGATCCCAGGAGGGGGAAAAGCCTTGACCTTCACTGGAATAGTGGAGGGGGCCAAAAGCCTCCATCTCCTCTCAAGGGGTGTGGTAAGAGAATCTGGTTGCTAGGTGGCGTAGGCAAGAACAGGAGAGGAGGGGCAGTGAGTCAGTTAGAGCAGAACTCCATAGGGCTCAGTGAGGAGCAGACCTGTGGGGCTGTTGCTGTCTAACAGCGCCCGCGCAGTGGCTACTGACGGGGGAGAACGGTCAACTAGGAGTGCTACCCGAAATCCATCTTCAGCTAAAGAGAGAGCACGGAGTGGGAAGTAAGGAGACTGCTAGAGAGTACCAGGCCCAAACGGGCGGCAGATCCCGAAGCGGAGATAGATCCAGCTTTCTTTTGCTAAACCTGCCGGTGTGGGGCTCTCAAAGCCCACGCCACAACACCACAAAAAGCCGCAGCCACGTAGCCACAGTTAGGGCCCATAGCTCACAGGAGGCAAGAAGCTGGAGTGATCTGGCCCAGGCGACAAGCACACGGCGAACGAAGGGGAGAGAGGCTGCAGCATCTTCCCTGGGTGACCCCCATAGGGACTCAAAGTCGGGGTCACCCCAAACCACCAAGGGCTAAGGAAGGCGAGTTGGTAGTCACCCTCATAAAGTCAGCCTGAAGGATACCTGGTTCCCACCTGGTTCATCTCAGCTACGCCCGGGCTACTCACCCTGCCATCAAATGTGAGTAAAGCCCTTGAAAGACAGTTCTGCCTGTGTGAGTCATTCTGCGACTTGTAGTACTACGCATCTACATCGGGCCCTGGGGCTTGCCTCACTCTCAGGAGGCTATTCCAACTAACTGCACATACCATCCCTACTGGCCGCAATACTGAGAGTGGCGTCACGACAAGAAGAAGATCTCCTACCTGTGACCAGATCCAGCTGAGTGGAGTCCCTGAAGGTAATGCACCGACACAACACCTGTGGGGCTTCACACCTTCATACGTCTTGGCATGCTTTCCACCAGTCTTTCACATTGCTTTTGGGTGACCTTATGCCACTCCTGGCCAGTAGAATGAGGTGTAGAATCGACATGTAGAGGAGCTGATTTTTATAAAACTGTGCAGTCATCTCTTAATTTGTGCCAGAGCTATATATATATATATATATATATATATATATATATATATATATATAATATATATACACCTGCCATCTAGTACCGCACCACAATATATATACTGTATATGTGACGCCCTGGCCTATCAGGTCGTCACAAGGGTGCCGTGCAATCTGCCCTTCTGCATGGCACCCGCTCCTCCTTGGTTATGGGTCCTGTCAGTTTGGTGTTGCTACCAACAGGTGTACATAAATCCTGAGGAACACGCTGCACCACACCCACCAACAACCCATTGGGCAGCCTGAGGGGAATAGGACCATCCAGATGGTGGGATGGAAGAGGGAGGGCAGAGATGTCAGTAGTTGAGTTGAGCAGAGTTGAGCAGTGAGACAGCGGTGACAGTGCAGGTCACGCTGTGGAGCTGGGCTCCTGTACCCGCCCCAGGTGCCAGACGTTGGCCTGGCCAGAAGGAGCTGGAACCCGGTCTCAGGGGGTAGTGACAGGGGGTACGGTGCTGCTACAGAGAGCAGGCCGGCTGCCTTGTGCTACAACCGGGCAGGGGCCAGGGCACGACGGGGTACGCGGACCCTAGGCTGGGAAGTAGCTTCACGCAGCCCAGTAACAGGACGGGAACAGAATCTTCAGGAACCGTTCCCCACCCGATCCAGAATTGGGGTACTAGTGCAACGAGGGGGATAGGACTTCCCAAAATCGTCCAGAAAATCCCAAGCGTGAACCCTGAGAGCAGGCCCACCTTGCTAGCCACGCAGGTGAGCGGGACCCGAGTAGTCTTAGGCGAAAGGGATCCACCAAGTTACACACAGTACCAAGGGACAAGGCTTCAGACCAACCAGCAACACCAAAGGGGCATGGACCCAGCGTGCTGAAACAAGAGAAGCAGAGCATTTCAAGAGTTTGGTTTACCTGGTGTCAGCATCAGTGACTTTGGACTGTGTGAGTACCCGATATCCCTTCACCCCGACGGGTTCCCCACTCCATCCCACAACTGGGCCCCGGGACTCCAAACCCCCTACACACGAAGGGGTTAAAACATCCTGCTGCTTCAACATCGTCACCGGGCTCCCCAACAGCAGCGGTGATCTCTCCCATTACCACGCACCATGGGTGGCGTCATGAACATTATCCCATTCACCACCTCAAAACACATCTTCCACCTTTTTATTTCCGAGGTAGCCGCGCGACCCCGCCTTGGATCCGGAGACTCCTCGAGCCACTGCGGATCCGGTTCCGAGCAGCCCGTCAGCTGTCGCGGGGGTGGCACACCTTAGGGAAAAACCTGGCGTCACGAACAGGATGCAAGCAGGACCCACTAACCTAGGTGATGTGAGCCTTGAGAAGTAAAAATCGCAATCCAAAATCCCATTTTCCGCGATGTCCGCCATTTTTCCCGCTGTTTTCGCGACCAAAAACACCATCTTCTTGGAAAAGGGCGCGAAGCCGAAGCCCCGCCCTTCGTCTTCAGCCTGCAACAGGAACCGGAAGTTCCCAGAGTGCCACAGCACGCGAAAGAGTACTGGGAGAAAACCGAGGGGGCGTGCCTGAATGTAGCGAAAGCGGAAAAGAAGCAGGGACGCCAGGACTCTGCCATACTGTTCTTGGACAATGCAGAGGCAAGATGGCGGAGCGGAGCTGGTCATCGGAATGGGCTGTTCCCGGGACCGCGACTTAGATTGAAGAAGAGACTGAGCAGCTGTGCAGGAGAATGCGGATGCAGTTCCTCTTCATACTGAATCACTGGAGGGAAGAGATGAGGAGTCTGCTGGTAGCGGTGTGAGCCCGTGAGATCGAAATCCCACGTGAAGAAAGGGTAAGCGGTTACCCACTCCCTGATGATTACCTTAATCCGGCCATGGCGGCTGAGGGATCCGGTCCGCCCCCTCTTGCGGCAACCACTCCGGCGTAACCTACCCCGTCCTCGGCGGACGCCGAGTTGCCATCGCCCATCCCAGCAGTGGAATCTGCAGCATTTTCATATGAAGCTCCAGCAACAGCCCCGAAGTCTCCTGTCGTCCCAGTCACGTCAGCAGTTCCCCGGCGACCTGGCCGCATCACCGGGCCCGTCCTTAGAGGCGGAGCACCCGGACCCTGCAACTCTGGCTGCGGAGCAGTTGGGCCCACTACTTCCAGCAGCGGGAGTGGATCCTTCCAATTCTCCGGTTCCATTACAGCGTAGCATACCTACGGCTGTTGGGGCCGCAGTAGTACCTTTAAAGCCAGAGCCAGTCAGGGAGCAGAGGCCGGACGCCAGCTCCTCCTGCTGGGAACGACCATAACAACCACTGAAACCGACAACGACCCAGGCAGAGCAATTGCAGCAAGAGATAATTGCCCGCACCCAGCGAGAGAAAGATTATCTAAGGAAATCTACATTCCGTACCCGAGGCCCGGTAAGAAGAAGCATGGTACATCGGTATAATCCCGAAAAGGGGTGGGGTTTCTTGTCAGAAGCTGGCCTGGCCGATGAGGTGTTTGTTACCAGAAGAGATGTGGAACAACACCTCCCAAGAGATCACCCTGGCCGCAACCTCGAGCCTGGGGAGATAGTCAGCTACACCCGGCACTGGGGCGAGCGAGGCTGGTATGCCCTCGACTTGAAACGGTTCACTGTAGTGAATGAGCGGATTGTGCCGGCCGCTACTGTGAGTTACCGGTTCCCTAAGGAGCTGGACCAGTAAAGAATTTTGACATAGCAAATATGTGGTACCGTAACATTGTTAGGTATCTGTGTTTTCCGTTTGTTATTTTCCACAGTTTGTTATTTTTCATATAGAAAATGTTAGAAAATGAGAGAATTAATGAAAAGCTAATTGCATGGGAAAGTAACCTGATTTTCTCCTAGATTGACAGCAGTTGTACTACGGTACAGGGACTCTTATTGTGTTTTTGCAAAGACTTCTACGTTTTTATAGTTAAAAATGGACCATGGTCACAGGACTGGCGTGACCAACACAAACTTGTGTCTTGTAAAAAGACTGCGCCTGTTGTGCCAATTGGAGTCGTCTGGCACACCCCGGGACCTTAACCCGGCCCAAGGACCTATCTAGGTTTCCAGGGGAACCAGGTTGTTTGGGAGGGGGGTTATTGGGATCTGGGACATTGGGACTGGACTGTCGTAGGGAGGGACCGCAATGTGGAAGGTTGGGTCCCCACTGCCACTAGAACCGGTGGCGTCCCCTGTGGCAGACAAACTCATAAATCTTAGTAACGGTTCAAGAAAGTGCCTCCCTAATGTGGGATGAATCTGTTGAATAAATGTTAACCTTTTTCCTTCCTTTAACCCCTTCACGACCATGGACGGATATATCCGTCATGAAGCGTGTCCCGTTAAGCTCCGCCCCCTGCCGCGGGCAGGCGGCGGCGGTCGGCACACATATCAGCTGTTTTCAACAGCTGACATGTGTGCCTGCTAGCCGCGGGTGGAATCGCTTCCACCCGCGGCCATTAACCCCTTAAATCTTGCTGCCAAAGTCTGGCAGCAAGATCTAAATGTGCGCGGCCATGTTTTTTACTTACCGCCGCCCCCACCGGAAGTCACGTGCGTGATCACGTGACTATCGGTGGTTGCCATCGTAGCACAGGGTCATGTGATGACGCCTGCAGCTACGAAGTTTCACTTTCGTTTTCCCTCGGCCGAGAGCAGAGGGAAAAAGAAAGTGACTGTATCTGCTGTTTACAGCTGTATAGCTGTGATCAGCAGATAGATAATAGCGATCGGATTGCTGATCGATATAGCCCCCTAGAAGGGCTAGTAAAATAAAAAAAAAGTAAAAAAAAAGTTTTAAAAAATAAAAAAAAAAAACAAAAAACCTAAACGTTCAAATCACCCCCTTTCCCCCCATTGATAATTAAAGGGTTAAAAAATAAATAAATATACACATATTTGGTATCGCCGTGTTCAGAAATGGCCGATCTATTAAAATATAAAATCAAGTAATCTGATTGGTAAACGGCGTAGTGGCAAAAAAATTCCAAATGCCAAAATTACGTTTTTTGGTCGCCACAAGTTTTACGTAAAATGCAATACCTATTGTACCATCACCCATTCCCTGTAGACTGTGAGCCCTCGCGGGCAGGGTCCTCTCTCCTCCTATACCAGTCTGTCTTGTACTGTTAATGATTGTTGTACGTATACCCTCTTTCACTTGTAAAGCGCCATGGAATAAATGGCGCTATAATAATAAATAATAATAATAATAATAATAATAATAATAATAACAGGTGATCAAAACGTAGCATCTGCGCAAACATGGTACCATTAGAAATGTCAGCTCGAGATGCAAAAAATAAGCCATCACTGAGCCATAGATCCCAAAAAATAAGAACGCTACATGTTTCGGAAAATGGCGCAAAACGTGCGCCACTTTTATTGGACAAACTTTTTTTTAACCCCTTCGATACAAGTAAACCTATACATGTTTGGTGTCTACAAACTTGCACCGACCTCAGGCATCATACCCACACATCAGTTTTACACATCAATTTAGTGAACAACGTGAATAAAATATCCCAAAAACTATTGTGCCATCACACTTTTTTTGCAATTTTTCCGCATTTGGAATTTTTTTGCTGTTTTCCAGTACACCATATGGTAAAACTTATGGTTTAATTTAAAAGTACAACTTATCCCGCAAAAAACAAGCCCTCATATGGCAAGATTGACGGAAAAATAATAAAAGTTACGGCTCTCGGAAGAAGGGGAGCAAAAAACAAAAACGCAAAAACGGAAAGTGCCCCAGGGCTGAAGGGGTTAACAAAATAAATGCTTGGTGTTCTGTAGCTCGCGGATGAGCTACGTTTAACCAAGGGGGAATGTAATGCCCTGGCCTATCAGGTCATCACAAGGGTGCCGTGCAATCTGCCCTTCTGCATAGTACCCCCTCCTCCTTGGTTACGGGTCCTGTCAGTTTGGTATTGCTACAAACAGGTATACATAAATCCTGAGGAACACTCTGCACCACACCCACCAACCACCCATTGGGCAGCCTGAGGGGAATAGGGTCACCCAGATGGGGGGCTGGAAGAGGGAGGGCAGAGATGTCAGTAGTTGAGTTGAGCAGAGTTGAGCAGTGAGACAGCGGTGACAGTGCAGGTCACGCTGTGGAGCTGGGCTCCTGTACCCGTCCCAGGTGCCAGACGTTGGCCTGGCCAGAAGGAGCTGGAACCCGGTCCCAGGGGGTAGTGACAGGGGGTACGGTGCTGCTACAGAGAGCAGGCCGGCTGCCTTGTGCTACAACCGGACAGGGGCCAGGGCACGACGGGGAACACGGACCCTAGGCTGGGAAGTAGCTTCACACAGCCCAGTAATTCACCCGATGGGAATAGAGTCTTCAGGAACCGTTCCCCATCCGCTCCAGAATCGGGGTACTAGCGCAACGAGGGGGATAGGACTTCCCAAAATCGTCCAGAAAATCCCAAGCGTGAACCCTGAGAGGAGGCTCACCTTGCTAGCCATGCAGGTGAGTGGGACCCGAGTAGTCTTAGGCGAAAGGGATCCACCAAGTTACACACAGTGCCAAGGGACAAGGCTTCAGACCAACCAGCAACACCAAAGGAGCACGGACCCAGCGTGATCAAACAAGAGAAGCAGAGCATTTCAAGAGTTTGGTTTACCTGGTGTCAGCATCAGTGACTTTGAACTTTGTGAGTACCTGATATCCCTTCACCCCGACAGGTTCCCCACTCCATCCTACAATCGGGCCCGGGCACACCAAACCCCCTACCCACGGAGGGGTTAAAACATCCTGCTGCTTCAACATCGTCACCGGGCTCCCCAACAGCAGCGGTAGTCTCTCCCATTACCACGCACCGTGGGTAGCGTCACGAACATTATCTCATTCACCACCCCAAAACACATCTCCCCCTATTTATTTCCGAGGTAGCCGCGAGACCCCTCGAGCCACTGCGGATCCAGTTCCGAGTAGCCCGTCGGCTGTCGCGGGGGTGGCACATATATATATTGTGGTGCGGTACTAGATGGCAGGTATATTTCTCCGGGCAAAATCCAATCCTGCTGGAGCTCTGGCTGGAGAAAGCAGAACTCTGGCCTTGAAGCCTTCTGATTATCCGGGTTTTCGGGGCAACGCCGGACAAACACAGCTGCAGTAATTAGGGAGGCATAAGGTGCTTGGTGTTCAGTGCATATGTGTAGAAAACTGGGGCAGGAAAAGGATCTCAGTTTGTTACTGGACTTTGAGGAGAGAACTGCCGTCTCACAGTACTGGGCAGTGTTTGTATGGGACTAGATTTAAGAGACTGGTAACCTACCCAGGCAAGGGTGTGCACCAGTCCTGTGGAGCAATCAGGGTTGAGAGAATGGACCTTGGATTGTTTGTTTTCCCTTTGAACTGCTGACTATCAACATAAATCTAAATAAAATCCTTACGTTTTGAACTGTACGCCTGTGTGGGCCTTTTACTGCATCCTGAACCGAGCAAATCCCTACAATATATATAAAATATCTAATCTAGATACAGATATTTATTGCTGCTATGACAGGATAATGAAATAAAAATCTTGATATTGCTCCAACATATATAAAATGGTCAGTTTGGTTGCCAAGTAGAGATGAGTCAATATATTCCATTGTAATTGAATTCCGCAAAGGGTTATTAAAAAGTAAGAAAATACTTAAAATCACCATTTACCTCTCCAGCCCCTTCGCTCTGCACCATCTCCCATCTCGTCCTTGGTGCATCCTCTTATGTCTGCCGCTGAGTGCTGACTCCCCGGACTTCTTCACTTTAGGACACTTCTGGCCCTGGTAAGGCTTGGGATGTTTCCATGCACTCGCCCATACACTCACAATGTTATGGTGCAAATTATGACATCATGAAATATCAAAGAAACGTCCCAGGAGTCATCAGAGCCAAAATTACCAACGTTGCTTGAAGAGGCCTGGGAATTGATCAATAAAATGAGCCGAGGACCAGACGCAGGAGCAGGTGAAGAGTGGAGAGACTGGAGAGATGAAAACTTAGCTTAATATATTTATATTTTATTTACTACATCTTATGTGTATTATGCTCTGGGGTCTGAAGAGAGACCCCATAGCATAGTAAGGGAGAAGAACTTTTCTGCAAATTGAATTTTTGAAAAAACCCCATAATCGATTATCTTCATTTGCATAAACACACTCATCTCTATGGCCAAGTGATAATATCACATACACACGTGGTCAAAATTGTTGGTACCCCTCTTTAATGAAAGAAAGAAAAAAAAACAATAGTCACAGAAATAACTTGAATTTGACAAAAGTAGGAATAAATAAGAAAGAAATCGATGAAAATGAACAAATGAATGTCAGACATTGCTTTTCAACCATGCTTCCACAGATTTTTTTTTTAAAAATAAAACTCATGAAATAGGTCTGGACAGAAATTATTATTATTATTAATTCAATGGTGCTATACATGTGAAAGGGGTATACATAATGATGGTACCCCTGAAAATAATGTGTCAAAAGGGACATGTTAAATCAAGATATGTACACTAATTAGCATCACAGGTGTCTACAATCTTGTAATCAGTCAGTGTGCCTGTATATAGGGTTACAGATACTCACTGTGCTGTTTAGTGACATAGTGTGTACCACATTCAACATGGACCAGAGGAAGCAAAGGAAAGAGTTGTCTCAGGAGATTAGAAAGAAAATTATAGACAAACATGTTAAAGGTAACGTTTATAAGATCATCTCCAAGCAGCTTGTTGTTCCTGTGACTATAGTTGCACATATTATTCAGAAATTTAAGATCCAAGGAACTGTAGCCAACCTCCCTGGACATGGCCGAAGGAGGAAAATTGATGGTAAATCAAAGAAACGGTTAATACGAATGGTAACAAAAGAGCCCAGAATAACTTCTAAAGAGAATAAAGGTGAACTTCAAGCTCAAAGAACATCAGTGTCAAATCGCACCATCCATTGTTGTTTGAGTGAAAGTGGACTTTATGGGAGTAGACCAAGGAGGACACCATTGTTCAAAAAACCCATAAAAAAGACAAACTGGAATTTGTCAAACTACACGTTTAAAGCCACAAAGCTTCTGGGAGAATGTCCTATGGACAGATGAGACAAAAATGGAACTTTTTGACAAGGCACATCAGCTCTATGTTCACAGATGGAAAAATGAAGCATATCAAGAAGAAGACACTGTCCCTACTGTGAAACATAGAGGAGGCTCTGTTATGTTCTGGGGCTGCTTTGCTGCATCTGGCACAGGGTGTCTTGGATCTGTGCAGGGTACAATGAAATCTCAAGACTACCAAGGGATTCTAGAGAGAAATGTTCTGCCCAGTGTCAGAAAACTTGGTCTCAGTCACAGGTCATGGGTCTTGTAACAGGATAATGACCCAAAACACACAGCTAAAAACACCCAAGAATGGCTAAGCAGAAAACATTGGACTATTCTGACAAGGCCTTCTATGAGGCCAGACCTAAATCCTATTGAGCATCTTTGGAAAGAGCTGAAACATGGCGTCTGGAAAATGCAACCTTCACACACAAGACAACTGGAGCAGTTTGCACTTGAGGAGTGGCCAAAATACCTGTCGCGAGGAGCAGAAGTCTCATTGACAGTTACAGGAATTGTTTGATTGCAGTGATTGTCTCAAAAGGCAACAAAATATTAAGTTATGGGTACCATCATTTCTGTCCAGGCCTGTTTCATGAGTTTTATTTTAGAAAAAAATTCTGTGGAAGCAGAAAAGCAGAAAAGCAATGTCTGACTTTCATTTGTTCATTTTCATAAATTTTAATTTATTATTACTTTTGTCAGACACAAGTTATTTCTGTGACCATTGTGGATTTGCTTTCATTAAACGAGGGGTACCAAAAATTTTGACCACGTGTGTAGGTGACCTATCCAATGGAAAGGTCACCAATAAAGATCAAGACAACCCCTTTAATTTCCTTCTCTCATGCAGAATATAATTCTAAATGTGAATAAATGGGTCAAACTGTTGTATTCAATAACAAAAGCTAAAGCTTTCTATTACTACGGTTTCAAGTTTATTTTATAGAACTTTTATTATTCAATCTTATTATGTGTTTCCAGAGGACAAATTTCCTATAAGATAAAAAAGAAAAATAACTTTACAAAATGTATGCATTCATTTTTAAAATGTTTACCAATTGGAACCACGCAGAATCCCTTATCACCCCCATCTCATTAGCTGAATAGGAAGTTTATAGCAGAGCCTGATACTTTGGTTTGTACTGAAACTGCAATGAAATGTCAGCTTCTGATATATCAGCAAATTTTCTGGCTTGGCAGGACAATATAATGATGTGTAGTTATTCCCAGAAGATATCCTTGTTAAGACCAAGCATACCAAGCTTAACGTGGAATAAACATATACCCTATTATAGGTGCAATACCATAGTATTGGGTATTGGACACAAGGCAAATGCTTGCTAAAATCTTTTAGGAGTGCTATTTACAGCTCCATAACATTACTAAGAAATACAAACTAGGAACAGAAATGTATTTGTAAACCAGTGATATCCTCTGGAGGCTTCATGTATTCAGTAAGTCACATTCTGTATGGTCTCCTCAATAGTATACATAAGAAAAAGTGCAGTAGCACACTGTGTGCTCCAAGATATGAGAAAAAAAATGTAATAAAATGTTAACTGTATTATGTCCATGTGGAATATAATATTCATGTACTTGGGGCACAAAGTATCCAATTAATGTGTGCCCAACAGCCACGACAAGGCGTATCTTTCTTTGATAGGACCCTAACCCATTTATCAGACATGGCTCTCAACCCCAAAAGTTTATATGTTTAAAAGGATAGGTAGTATCCATTTCTAATTAAAATAGCCTTAGGGCTCAGTCAGACATCTGTATTTTCAACATATGAGAATAACATACCTATTTTTTTGTATTATACTTTAATCAGAGTGGGGTCCTAGTGTCATCATTTTTTTTTATACATGGAGAAAAAAACCCTTCTCTGTCTTTTTCCTTTCAGAAAACTATTCACGGACCCTTGGACTTGCATAGTCGTGAAAAATCATGGACATGTAAATGGCCCCAGAGACTATCACTGGACAGCACTCATACAAAAAAAATCATACATCTGAATGAGCCCTTGGACTAATTGGAGAAGTGCTCAACCAACTATGGAGATAATCACTACTTTCACATGTACGCTATAAAAACACAAATCTGCCTAGCACCTCCTAATAGAAAGAAGAAAATGTGATTGTATTATGTACAAGCCAAATAATACAGCAGCACATTGTATGAGCCAACACAAATGCAAACAATGTGTGAAATTTAAACTGCATTATTGCCATATAGACAATACTTATAAAATTGAGCTACTTAGAGCACAAATTGGCCAATAAAGAAGGGTATTGCCGGCGTCACACGGGACGATTTGTCATGCGATCGCATCAGCGATCGCACCCGCCCCCGTTGTTTGTGCGTCACGGGCAATTCATTGCCTGTGTCGCACAAAGTCGTTAAACCCCTGTCACAAGTACTTACCTCCCACATGACCTCGCTGTGGGCGGCAAACATCCTCTTCCTGAAGTGGGAGGGACGTTCGGCGTCACAGCGACGTCACACAGACACTGGCCAATAGAAGTGGGGGGGGCGGAGATGAGCAGGACGTAACATCCCGCCCACCTCTTTCCTTCCGCATTGCCAGCAGGATGCAGGTAAGCTGTTGTTCGTCGATCCCGAAGTGTCACATGGAACGATGTGTGCTGCCTCGGGAACGATGAACAACCAGAGCACAGAAGGAGGACCAACATTTTGAAAATGAATGATGTGTCAACGAGCTACGATAAGGTGAGTATGTTTGCTCGTTCACAGTCGTTCGGAGGTGTCACACACTACAATATCTCTAACGATGCCGGATGTGCGTCACGAATTCCGTGACCCCGCCGACATATCGCATGATATATCGTACCATGTGACACCGGCATATGCCTTGTTGTGGCCGGTGGGCATACATAAATTGGCCAATTTGTGTGCTAAGTGCCTCTGTTTTTTTTAAATATATACTATATACCAGTAATCTAAAAACAAAAAGTTGAAATACCATTATGCTATACACCGTGTGCAAAATTATTGGGAAAGTTGTATTTTAGAGGATTTTTTTTATTATTGATCAACAACTATGTTCTCAATCAACCCAAAAGACTCAGAAATATCAAACCTCAATATTTTTGGAAGTTGGAGTGGTTTTTCTTTTAGATTTGGCTATCTTAGGAGGATATCTGTTTGTGCAGGTACCGTATTTTTCGGACCATAAGACGCACTTTTTTCCCACCAAATGTTGGGGAAAAGTGGGGTGTGCGTCTTATGGTCTGAATATAGGGCTACGGTCGGGAATGAGGGTGCTGCAGTGGAGCGGGTCATCGGCGGCACGAGCAGGCTGTAGCAGCCTGCCGTGACCACATGGGCCCGCTCATTACATATGCACGCCCATCATCCTGTTCATCATCTCTCAGCGCTGAAGCCGGCGCTGACAGGTGGGCGGGGAATGCGCGCATATTAAACAGCCGGCCGTGATCACCCATGGCAACTACAGCCTGGAGTGTTCATGTGCGGCTGTATTCACTGCCCCCCAAGCATCATTATCAGCGCAGGGGGCAGTGAATAAGTACGGTACACTCACTCGTCACCATTCCCCTGGTAGCACCGCGATCTCCTCCTGTCTGATCTGTGTAGCGAGCGGTGAGCACAGCGATGACGTCATCACTGTGCGCACCGCTAGTCACGCAGGTGAACTGACAGGCAGACAGGAGGAGATCGCAGTGCTGCAGGGGAATGGGGACAGATCCACACTCCAGCTCCGCTGCTGGCACAGACAGGGGGAGGAGCGATGCTGCATGGAGCGAGGAAAGGTGAGTATAAACGTTTATTTTTTGTGTGATACAGGATACATGCCATATAGCAGGATGGGGATATATAGCAGTATGGGGCCATATAGCAGGATGGATGGGGGTATATAGCAGGATGGATGGGGGTATGTAGCAGGATGGATGGGGGTATATAGCAGGATAAGGGCATATACCAGGATGGCAGTATATATCCAGATGGGGGGCATATAGCAGGATGGCAGTATATAGGGGTATATAGCAGAATAAGGGCATATACCAGGATGGCAGCATATATCAGGATGGGGGGCATATAGCAGCATGGCAGTATATAGCAGGATGGGGGTATATAGCAGGATGCCAGTATATAGCAGGATAAGGGCATATACCAGGATGGGGTACATATACAAGGCAGGAGGATCATTACCAGGATGGGGTAACTCAGTAGAGAATTTGGAGACATTACCCCCATAACAGTGTCAGCAGCAGATCCTCGCCCCATAACAGTGTGTCATGACCACATTTTTTGCTTAAAATTTTATTTTCCTCCTCTAAAACCAGGGTGCGTCTTATGGTCCGGTGCGTCTTATAGTCCAAAAAATATGGTAACTATTACTGTGCAGAATTATTAGGGAACTTAATAAAAACCAAATATATTCCCATCTCTTTTGTTTTTTCACAGGGTAAACCAATATAACTGCACATATTTAGAAATAAAAATTTCTGACATGCAAAAACAAAACCCAAAAAAATAGTGACCAATATAGCTACCTTTCTTTATGATGACACTCAACAGCCTACCATTCATAGATTCTGTCAGTTGCTTGATCTGTTTACGATCAACATACATTGCATGCAGCAGCCACCACAGCCTCCCAGACACTGTTCCGAGAGGTGTACTGTTTTCCCTCCCTGTAGATCTTACATTTTATGAGGGACCACAGGTTCTCTATGGGGTTCAGATCAGGTGAATAAGGGGGCCATATCATCATTTTTTCAGTTTTTAGACCTTTACTGGCCAGCCACGCTGTGGAGTAGTTGAATGCATGTGATGGAGCATTGTCCTGCATGAAAATCATGTTTTTCTTGAACGATACCGACTTCTTCCTGTACCTCTGCTTGAAGAAATTATCTTCCAGAAACTGGCAGTAGGTGTGGGAGTTGAGCTTCACCCCATCCTCAACCCAAAAAGGTCCCACAAGTTCATCTTTGTTGATACCAGCCCATACCAGTACCCACCTCCACCTTGCTGGCGTCTGAGTCAGAATGGAGCTCTCTGCCCTTTATTGATCAAGCCTCTGGCCCATCCATCTGGCCCATCAAGAGTCACTCATTTCATCAGTCCATAAAACCTTTGAAAAATCAGTCTTAAGATATTTCTTGGCCCAGTCTTGAAGTTTTATCTTATGTTTCTTATTCAAAGGTGGTCGTTTTTCAGCCTTCCTTACCTTGGCCATGTCCCTGAGTATGGCACACCTTGTGCTTTTTGATACTCCAGTAATGTTGCAGTTCTAAAATATGGCCAAACTGCCGGCAAATGGCATCTTGGCAGCTTCACGCTTGATTTTCCTCAATTCATGGGCAGTTATTTTGTGCCTTTTTTGCCCAACACGCTTCTTGCGACCCTGTTGGCTATTTGCTATGAAACGCTTGATTGTTCGGTGATCACACTTCAAAAGTTTGGCAATTTCAAGACTGCTGCATCCCTCTGCAAGACATCTCACAATTTTGGACTGTTCAGAGCCTGTCAAATCTCTCTTCTGACCCATTTTGCCAAAGGAAAGGAAGTTGCCTAATAATTAAGCACACCTTATATAGGGTGATAATGTCATTACACCACACCCCTCCTCATTACAGAGATGCACATTACCTGATTTACTTAATTGGTAGTTGGCTCTCAAGCCTATACAGCTTGGAGTAGGACAACATGTATAAAAATGATCATGTGATCAAAATACTTATTTGCCTATTAATTCTGCACACAGTGTATTTTTTATGATCATGAGAATGAAGAAAAGCATGCTTTTCCAAGAAGCAGTGTGGAGATACTTTTCTTTTTTGATTTATACATGCTAGTTAACAAGACGCTTAGAGGTTTTCTAAATTACATGTGGCACATCTCATAGAACACAGAAGTGAGCTCATTCTTTGGTATACCTATATAGTAGAAGTGTGGTTTATATTTGATGCCAGCTGTATTACTTGGTGTTGCTTGGGATAGTAAATAGCTATTCTTACCTATAATAAAATAAAATGCGTTAACAAAAATTTATTTTGCACATAAAAGTCACAAACTAAACAGACGTCACCACCGAAATCATATTAACTCACGCATGAGCTGTCCTATACTAACAATGCTCTTTGCTGCCTATAGCAACCAATCTGAGCTCCTTGATCTCTAACAAAATAAAAGCAGAGCTGTGATTGGTTGCTATATGTCAAATGATAAATATCCAGGGTAGCTGCCAACAGTCAAAATATTACCTCAAACATCTCAACAGTTTCTGTATGTGTGTCTTTTTCTGTATGTGTATGCTTTGGTGTGTGTCTTTCTGTGTATGTGTCTCTTTCTGTCTGTGTGTCTCTTTTTGCGTGTCTCTTTCTGTGTCTGTGTGTCTCTGTGTGTGTATCTCTGTGTATGTCTCTTTCTGTGTGTGTCTCTGTGTGTGTCTCTTTGTGTGTGTGTGTGTGTGTATCTGCGTGTCTTTTTCTGTGTGTGTCTCTTTCTGTGTGTGTCTCTTTAGTTGTATGTGTATCTCTTTCTGTGTGTCTCTTTCTGTGTGTGGGGGTCTCTTTATGTGTCTCTTTCTTTGTCTATAATAGGAGTCTATAATAAGAGATCTGTTCCCAGCTCTATTGACTTTAATGTAAGCAGGTTTTCTGGTGAATAACTATAAAGCATTGGGTAAAATTTCCCCTCAAAACATAGTCTTTCACGTTCCCTGGGTCACATGAGGTGGCTGTGCAAAATTTTATGATTGTAAATGCGACAGTGTACATTCCTTTAGCAGACATACATATACACATACATACATACACTCAGCTTTATATATTAGATTAGCTATAGTACCCGGTGTTGCCTGGGATAGAAACTAAGTGTCTTTCTGCCTCTCTTCCACTCTCCCATTCTTTCTCTCTCCCTCAATCCCTCTTTGCCTGTCTCCCTCTCTGTCTGTCTCTCTCTTTCTGTTTGTCTCTCTCTGTCTGTTGCTTTGTCTGTTTTTTTGTCTGTGTCTATGTCTGTCTCTCTGTCTGTCTCTCAATAACAATCAAAATGACTGCTGGAACACCATTGTAAATGTGAACAGGGTGATAGCCAAAAAATACACAATCTATATGAAGTGAAAGCTGCACACCAAATTCAGAGAAATATGAACAAGCGTAACTGCTTTATAATACATAAGGAATGAAAAATACAACTAGCCATATGAAAAATTGAAAAAATTGAAATGCGACATTGCATAACTGCTGAGGTTTATTTGAAAAAAGAAGAGATATTTAGCTAATGTATTGATCAATTCATTACTGCCCCATAACCAACTTCACGGTAATCTCTTATTTATGGGGTCCCTAACAAAATGTTACCTCTATGTGCGGTTAAAACCTGCTTGTGTGCATGGGTACCAAACCAAATGGTACCTCTATGTGCGGTTGAAACTTGCTTGTGTATGGGAAGCAAGGGACCTGGCTATATAGGAAATTGAATAAAGATGGCTAAAGGGCGGGACTGAGTTCTCAGACAGAATAAAACTGCATAACAATCAAAAGCTATATATCTCTTCTTTTTTCAAATAATCCTCAGCAGTTATGCAATGTCAGATTTCAATTTTTTAAATTTTTCATATGGCTAGTTGTATTTTTCATTCCTTATGTATTATAAAGCAGTTATGCTTGTTCATATTTCTCTGAATTTGGTGTGCAGCTTTAACTTCATATAGTCTCTGTCTGTCTCTTTCTGTGTCTCTCTCTGTCTGTCACTTTCTCTTTCCCTCTCTCTGTGTATCTCTTTGTTTCTCTCTCTCGGTCTCTTTCTGTCTCTCTGTCTGTCAATCTCACTATCAATGTCACTGAAATCATATTAACTCACACATAAGCTGTCTTATACTAAGAATGTCCTTGTTGCTTACAGCAACCAATCAGAGCTCCTATTAATCACCTCTAGCACAATAGATGGAAAGCTGTGATTGGTTGCTATAGGCCACCTGATAAATATCCAGGGTAACTGTGGAAACAGCCAATATATTACTTCAAACATCCAAACAGTTTCTCTGTGTGTGTGTCTCTTTCTGTGTGTGTCTTTCTGTGTGTTTCTCTTTCTGTCTGTGTGTCTCTTTCTGTGTATGTCTCTATTTCTCTTTCAGTGTGTGTATCTCTTTCAGTGTGTGTATCTCTTTCAGTGTGTATCTCTTTCAGTGTGTGTCTCTTTTGGTGTGTGTGTCTTTTTTGGTGTGTCTCTTTTAGTGCATGTTTCTGTGTGTTTCTATTTCTATGTGTGCTTCTCTCTGTGTGTGTGTCTCTGTGAATGTGTTTTTCTCTGTGTGTCTTTGTGTGTGTCTTTTTGTGTGTATGTCTCTTTCTGTGTGTGTCTCTTTCAGTGTGTCTTTTTGGGTGTCTCTTTCTGTGTGGTGTCTCTTTCGGTGTGTGTGTGTGTGTGTGACTCTTTCAGTGTGTATATTGTTTCAGTGTGTGTCTCTTTCTGTGTGTGTTTCTTTCTGTGTGTCTCTTTTGGTGTGTATCTCTTTCTGTGTGTGTCTCTTTCTCTCTGTGTGGGTCTCTCTGTATGTCTCTTTCTCTGTCCATTATAGAAGTCTATAATAACAGATCCGTTCCCAGCTCCAAAGAGTGCAGAAAGAATGCTTATTCCCATGCAAGAAACAAAATACTTATCAGGCATAGCTTCAGACTCTGGATGACATAGGAACAAAAAACTGATGCAAAGGAACGAAAAAAAAAAACTGCTGTAGAAATCATTCCTGGAGAATCCAAAAAAGGAGCAGAAAAAGCAAAAACCAATCCTACATGGAAAGGCAGAAAAGCCTAAAGGCAGGAGGAAAACTTCAGGACATCTTTTCTTGGAGCAGAAACAATTATCACCGTCAAAGGTTAGACAGAAACTGCCTTCCTATATTCCCCCAAGCTGGACTTCATTGGCTTTCCTGGAATAGCAATCATGTTTCACACCTGTCTGAGCGACAGATGCAGAATCAGACTCACTACCAGCTCTAGCCACCAGAGGGAGCCCAGAAACACTTCCAAGAACAGCACCATACTATAAAACTTGCCGCAGCACAGCAAGTGGGGACGTATGAACCCACTAGACCACAGCGGAGCTGCGGGAACTGACCACAAGCAGGACACAGGAGAGCGTAGATGGTGAGCAGTAGACAAGGTTTATTGATAATCTTTAAACAGGAAAGGAGTGTGAGGGTGACCGGGAGAGGCTCCACCAGACCATGCACCGAACTCCCCTGGAGGAGCAACTGGGAGCAAACCCCTATACAGGGGCTGTCTGGTCCAACCCTAGGGGGCCTAAATGCACAATCTACAAAACAGTGGTTACGACTCATCGCGTCACAGGGAAAGAGCAAAGTCTCTGGTTAGTGTACCCAGACAGTGGCACAGCACAATGCACAAAGACATGACATGACGTGAAGGTTCAGTGGAAGTTGAAGTGGCTCCTCCAGATGCAGCACCGCTGATACAACAAGGCTCTGTGGACGTGGAACCGCAAGTGGAGCTTGAGACCAAGGAGGAGGCACAGCTTACGGGTCCTTTTGGCAACACAGATGCAGCAGTTCCGGAGGCACAGCAAACACAAGTAAATCTAAGGATAGAAAATGTTGCCCAAGCACTTCCCATAAGGAGAGGGTGCTTTATGCAAACAGGGCTGTTCAGCAATAGGTTAGGAGGGAATTGCACTCAAAACAGCTCAGTACTAACAGGACCTGTGATGATGTCAGAGGGAGGGGAGGAGTCAGAGATCAAATGATTCTTAGTGCATGCAGGATTCTGCAGTGTTACTATGAATGCAGGGGAGCAGGGAGCACACGTGGGCTGTGTCATCTTGCTGGAAACGATAAGTACAGTATGGACAGAAGCCGTTCCAGCCCTAGTGATGCTGCGGAGACGCCCCCGGTCCCCATTGTTAGCGGGAACCGGAGTCACGGCACCTGGGGATGGCACAGGATGGGGAATGACACATCCCTGATGATATTCACAACACAATCCTGCACACTGCCTTCCTTGGCTCCAGATTTAATGGAGACAGCCATTGCTGAAACTCCGCCTGGTTAGCTGTCCACAACTCTGCTGCTGTGTGACTGCATTCTCCAGTGCATTTTAATTTCAACACTGACAGATTGCATTGAGCCGTGGCTGCACTATATTTAGGTAGAGGAGGATCCTCTCTGCACTGTTGGAAAGCTTGTTACATTAAGGGAGAGGTTAAGGGTGCAGGTGGTGGACCTAGAGAAGGTGGAGGAGGCCGAAGCAGTGGAGGAAGTGATAGATACAGAGGTTTGTCCCGCAAGACTTCGGGATTTCAAGAATTATAAATTAGCCCCTTCCCCGCCTGCTCCCACAACTACCATGGTAACCCAGTGCTTAGTGAGCAAGATGTAACACCCCTGGCCATGCTTGCTTATCCAGGTGTCAGTGGGGAAATGCACCCTGTCCGACACAGAGTTTTTCAAAGAACAGGTGATGTTGTCTGTGACATGCTGGTGTAGCGCAGGCACAGCTTTATTAGAGAAGTAATGGCGACTGGACAACTGGTATTGAGGGACTGCACGGCCTTCAGCTTTCGGAAACCATCTATATCCACCAGGAGGAAAGGCAGCATTTTTGTGGCCAACAGTTTAGATATGGGTAAGTTCAAGCTCTTACCTTTGGCATGTGTAGGAGGAAATAATCATTTATGTGACCACAACTGTGGGACCGAGGGCTTGCTACTGTGCTGAGAAAGAATGGAGTCGGGTGTACAAAACAAACTGGTAGACTGTGAGGGAGGTGTAGGCAGAGATGATATGGTGGATTGACAAAGATGTGGTGTGCTTGGTGTCTGAGACCGTTCAAAAACACCAGGCATGTCCATTTCCGTAACAGCTGACGGGTTCTCGCTCACCCTGACTGTAGCGGAAAAACAAGTGGAGGTTCTGCAGTCAGAGACCTGTGTGAGAACAGTTGCCATGGTGACAGAGGAGGAAGAAGCAGAAGACACAGTTGAAGGGGGGCCAGTGGTTGGCAAGCCCCACTAGTCCATGTTTAACCACAGTAAGATTCCCAGAATATCGCATATTGATTGCACATGTGCCAGGTCATGCATGTAGTAGCCGTAGAGGAATTTCTGCCTCTACTGAGCCTTTTTTTTTTTTTACAAAATTGGCAGATAACGTATGTTGGGTCATCCTTTGTGGTCCCAAAATAGGCCCAGGCTAGTCAACTCGTGCTGCCCATGCAAATTGCAGACCTGTGCCTGCTGCTGGCGAAAGCCAGATTTGTGGTTGAGGATGCAGTACTTGTTCTGGTTGCAGAACTACGTGTTTGTACAGGAAGCAGCAACATAAACTCCTTGTCTTCCTCCTCCTCCACCGTGTCTGCTGAGCTATTCAGCTGCGTGCCTCTGGGTTCACACCAAGTGGGATCTACAACCTTATGGTCATCCTCTCTGTTGTCCCACTCCTTGCATTGGCAGTCACCCTCCTCCTCTTTCTGCCCTTACAGCAGAGTACAGTATGCGTACATCTCAGGTATCTGAGTCTCATCATCATCATCTCAACCTCTGGGTTTCAACGTCTGGTGACTTTGATTTGGATTCTGCTTGGACCCTACTTTGTATGACCCCAGATCCAACTGACGAAGAATTTTGGAATTGGTGCACATGATTTTTTCCTCTTGATTCTGGGAATCTTTGAAGCAGACCTCTGATGCCCATGGAATAGAATGTGTGAAAAACTTTGTAGACTCGACCATCTTTGGTTCCCCACAGTCATTTGGCCGGTTACAGAGTTGTGATGTGGGGGGAAACAAAGGTAATTGGGATGCCACCTCTTTGAAATGTACTGTGTGTGATGTTAAGGTGGAAGAAGAGGAGGAGACGCTACTTGATGCAGTGCTTGCCATCCCCTGTAGCACATGTCTGCCGCCCCCGTGTCAGCAGCCCGGCTGCTCGGATCCGGATCCGCGGTGGCACGAGGGGTGTCCGGACCCGGGGGTCGTGCGGCCACTCAAATGAAGGGGGTATTTACAGGGGATTGTATAATTAGAGTTTGTGACGCCACCCTTGGTGTGTGGTAATATGGAGTACCACTGCTGCAGTTGGGAGTACCCGGGGGCGATGGAGTGGGGCAGCCAGATGTTAGAACCCTCAACGGGTAGGGGGGATGCCCCGGGACTCGGTGATGGGAGCTGGGGGATGCCGTGGGCAGCGAAGAGGGACACTTTCATACTCGCACAGTCCACAAAGCTGACACCGGGTCCTGTCCCCGATGGTGCTGCCTGGTGATCTATCATAAATTGCACAGATAGAAAGGGGAAGGTACCATATTGTAGTTTCATCCTAATAGACTATATTACAATCCCCAATCCCCATATAAACGGATATCATGGAATATACTCCCAATTCAACCAGCACACTCGTGTAAAACACGTATAGGAGACTTATTCAATTATAAAATATCAAATTTTATTGTAATTCAGAAAGATAAAATTCATTTTCCATAGAGTATACAAATGAGGTAAGGTGGATTCTTTACACACCCACCCATCAAGGAACTACCCAAATTTAACCCATCATGATCCCTAGCAAGAAAGTATAAATAGCCAGTGCAATATATGAGGGGGACACCATGTGGTCAAACAGTCAAGTCACCAAACAGCAGTTTACTGGACCGTCATATTGCCATAAATGGGATAAACCAGGAGTACTTCGAAACCATAAGGGAAAAACCGCGACCAAACGGAAGGAAATTTCCCCGAATGGCGCCCAGGATACCAAAACAGAATAACCTGGAGGTAATTCATTTATCCCCCCATACTTTGTCTGACGCACAGTGTCAGGTGTTAAAACTGGGTTTGACCTTTGTCCTGAACAATAGGTTTGATTACTTTACATCTGTAAAAGACTTATACTTATTCTCACGTAAAATGGTTCTGGGGAAGTTACATCAGAAACGGGACACTCCTGACACGTCACTGTCCACGACTGAACAAGAGGTGATGGTACAAGGCCGCCGGCTGTCATCCTCGACAGTTCTTTGCCCCTTGTCACGATCCCCTGTGACCGGGGGTCCAGCTCCTACTAGGCCCAGACCACCATTTGCCACCTAGTTACTTTCAAGGAGCCCGGCTCCTGACCTCCTCTCTCCTTCACTCCATAAATTTCACTCTCCACTCTCCAACTGAACTACTCGTGACACTCCTGACCTCCTCTCAACCAAGCCCCAAAGTGGGCGACCCTATTCCACTCATGCCGTCCACTGGTGAGTCTGGTGGGTGTGGTGCAGAGTGTACCTAGGATTTTATTGACTGATGTAGGCAACACCATATAGCTGGGGACCCATAACCAAGGGGGAGGTGGATATTGCACAGAAGGACAGATTGCACAATACCCTGTGACGACGTGATAGTCCAGGGGCGTCACATTCCCCCTTGGTTAAATGTAGCTCGTCCTCGAGCTACAGGACATCAGAGGTTTATTTATTTATTTTTTTAACTGGAAAAGTAGAAAAAGAGGAACATTTTTATTCACAAATACTTCCCACATTAGGGAGGCTGGACACTTGAACGTTACATAACCTATTTAGAGTTCATTGTTCCAACGATGGAACGCTACCAGTTTAGTTAGTAGCGGAGGCTCAACCTGCTCCGTTGCAGCCTCTTCCTGCGACAGTCCAGTCCCAATGTCCCGGATCGCATTAACCCGCCAGCCAAACAACCTGACCCGCTGCAAACCTATTGTGGGTCCTTGACCAGGTTAAGGTGCCGGGTCTTGTAATAGACGACTCTGGTGGGCACAGGAGGTGCAATTATTTACAAGAACACAAGTTGTGTGGTCACAACCAGTCCTATGACCATGGTCCATTTTTACTATTTAGATATATAACGAAGTCCATGTACTGGCGTACACACTATAGCTAATCTTCTCGATAATCTGATAACTTCTTCCGTTCATTTAAACCTTGTTGATTAAGTGCTTATATTATAACATTTTCTATATCAAAAATAATAAACTTTGAAAAACAACAAACGAAAACACAGATACCTAACATACTGTAAGGAAATTACACATTCTACACCACCGGGTTCCGTACCCATGCTTCTTTGCAGCTACACACCACAGATGCTGGCACAAGCTCTTCCTCAAACATGACATGCTTGATCACCTCCAGGGCATACCAGTCCTGCTCTCCACAATGGCGGGTGTAGGTAACCATGTCTTCGGGCTCTAAATTCCGCTCAGGATGTCCCCTGGGGAGGTGCTGTGCGACATCCCGTCGGGACACAAACACTCTTGTTATGAGGCCTGCCTCCCGGATGAACCCCCATCCTTGCATGGGGTCAAACCGATCCACTAGACCAAGGCACCGTGGCCCACGGACTTGGAAAGCAGCGCTCTTCACCTGCTCCTTCTCTTGATGTGTATGGGTGGCAGGCTCCCGTCGTCGCCGGTCTCGTGTTACTATCTCCTGTTGCAGCTTCTGTTGGTGTCGTACCCAGTATGGGGCGTCAGCGTCCGGCCTCAGCTTCCTAGCTGGCATAGGCTTTAGGTGAACTCTGGTGGCCCCAACAGCCGTTGGGATGCCGCACGGTGGTGGAACTGGCAGCTCTTCAGGCTCCACCTCCGCTACTTCTTGTAGATGTACCGACTGGTCCGCAGCCGGGGTTTCAGAGTCTGGGTGCTCCGCTTCTAAGGACGGGCCCGGTGATGCGGCCGGGTCTGGTCTGACCGGTGTCAGGTTGACCGATGTCGTGACCGGGTCGATGGCCGGAACCGGGGGTTCTGCAATTGTTTCTTCGTACACAGGGGCTGAAGGTTCCGCTGCCATGGTGGGAGTAGACAGCTTGGCGTCCGCCGAGGATGGGGTTGGTGGCGGCGGAGTGCTCACCGGGAGCAGGAGCGGTCCGGATCCCTCAGCCGCATCGGCCGGATTAGGGCAATCATCAGGGACTGGGTAACTGCTTACCCTCTCTTCACGTGGGATTTCGATCTCACGGGCTCACACCGCCACCGCCAGGCTCCTCATCTTTTCCCTCCAGTGGTCCAATATAAACAGGAATTGCATCCGCATTCTCCTGCACAGCTGCTCCGTCTCTTCCTCAATCCAGATTATGGTCCCAGGAACAGCACATTCCGGTGACCAGCTCCGCTTCTCCATCTTTCCTCTACGATGTCCAGGAACGTTATGGCATCCCTGCTTCTCTTCCGCTGCTACTACATGCTGTCACGCCCCCTCGTTTTTCACTCAGCACTCCTCTCAATGCTGTGGCCCTATGGGAACTTCCGGTTCCAGGCTCACTCTCAGGATGAAGGGCAGGGCTTCTGCTTTGCGCGCTTTTGTGGAGAAGACGCTGTTTTGGCGCCAAAAGATGGTGGAAGATGGCGAAATTGGCGGGAAACAGGGTTTTTGACTCGCGGTTTCGGTCTTCAAGGCGCACGTCACCCAGGTAAGTGGGTCCTGCTCGTATCCTCTTCGTGATGCCAGGAATTTGAGGTGTGCCGCCCCGTGTCAGCAGCCGGGCTGCTCGGATCCGGATCCGCGGTGGCTCAACGGGCGTCCGGACCTGACGGTCGTGCAGCCACTCAAATAAAGGGGGTATTTACAGGGGATTGTATAATTAGAGTTTGTGACTCCACCCGTGGTGTGTGATAATATGGAGTACCACCAATGCAGTTGGGAGCACCCGGGGACAATGGAGTGGGGCAGCCGGATGTTAGAACCCTCCATGGGTAGGGGGGATACTTCAGGACTCAGTGATGGTAGCTGAGGGGTGCCGTGGGGAGCGAAGAGGGACACTTTCGTACTCACACAGTCCACAAAGCTGACACTGGCAACTGGATAAACCAAAGTTCTGGACACAGCTGCCGCTGAGGGGAGCTAGTTTGGGTCCCTTCCCTGATGGTGCTGCCCGGGGATCTGTGACCTTCCTCCTGGCACTTAGTTCTCTTCTTAGTTGGCCCCAGTAGCATAAAACTAGTCGAGTCCCGCTCGCCAGTGTGGCTAACTGTGGGAGCTTGCTCTCAGGGTTCACGCTTGGGATTTTCAGGACCGTTTTAGTGGAAAGTCCTAGCCCCCTCGTTGTGCTAGTACCTGTGCTAGTAGTTGGAGCGGATGGAGAACGGATCTTGAAGGCTCCGTTCTCATTGGGTAAAATGTCAGGTTGCCTGAAGCTACTCCCTGACCTAGGGTCCACATACCCCGTTGTGCCCTGGTCCCAGCCCGGTGATGGTACAAGGCCGCCGGCTATCCTCCTCGACAGTTCTGTGCCCCTTGTCACGATCCCCTGTGACCGTGGGTCCAGCTCCTACTAGGCCCAGACCACCGTCTGCCACCTAGTTACTTCCAAGGAGCCCGGCTCCTGACCTCCTCTCTCCTTCACTCCTTACACTTTACTCTCCACTCTCCAACTGAACTATTCCTGACACTCCTGACCCACCATAACCAACCCCCCAAGTGGGAGACCCTATTCTACTCAGGCCGTCCACTGGTGTGTCTGGTGGGTGTGGTGCAGAGTGTACCTAGGATTTTATTGACTGATGTAGGCAACACCATATAGCTGGGGACCCATAACCAAGGAGGAGGTGGATATTGCACAGAAGGGCAGATTGCACAATACCCTGTGACGACCTGATAGTCCAGGGGCGTCACACATGCTCTTTCTGGCCCTCATATACAAGTCATCCCGCTGTGCAGCTGCAAAAAAAAATGGAGTCAAGTAGCCCATCCAGTAACAGAAGTTGTCAGTTGTCTTTGGATAGGATGAGCCGGTGACTGTTCAGTAGCGCTTTCAGTAACATTTGCACCTACCCCACGTACACCTCAAACACCATGCCTTTTTCCCCTTCCACCACAACTGTAGGATTTACCACTCATGTTTGATGTACCCTTCCTGTCTTTTAACCAGCTGTTTCACAACCCTGAACCCACACCTGTCACTAAATTGTCAATGACTATATTGATGGTGAAATGCCAATTTGTGCCTAGACCACCAAGTAGCAATCTCTATTTAGATGATGAAATGGCAATTATTGGCTGAACCACAGATTTTTAAATCTCTTGTTAGATTATGAAATGGCAATGTTTGGCAGGAAAACAGATTTTGCAATCTTATTTCATCATCCTCATTTTTTGAAATCTCCTGCCCACCATGCTTCTTTTCTCTGCAGCATAAACTGACTTGCGGAGTGGCTTCCTAAGCCTCAGCATGTCAAATTATGCTACGGAGACGAGAGTGTTCTCTGCAGGGATAATAGAGCTAAAGTCCACAGCAGCCTGAATCGGGATCATGTTCTCCGGTGGATATCACTCGTGTCTCTGCAGGAGGGCTGGCACTGTGTTCTAGGTACAGTGATGCCAGATCGCAGGCACATAAAAGTGAGAAATTTGGCACTACAGCAACATTTTTGTGAAGTATCTGTGGATTCAAAAGCGCTCACTATACCCCTGAATAAAAGCCTGTAGGGTCCACTTTTTGGGGTTTGCTCTTGAAAAAGTGAGAAATTTGGTGCTAAAGCAACATTTTTGTGAAAAAAAAATGCAAATTTTCAATATGGCAACCTAACGTTATCAAATTCTGTGAAGTACTCGTGGATTCAAAATACTCACTATACCCCTGAATAAAAGCCTTGAGGTGTCTTATTTCCAGAATGGGGTTATCTGTGGTGGAGCTTTACTGTTTAGGCACCTTAGGGGCTCTCCAAATGCGACATGGCGTTTGCTAATGATTCCCGCCAATATTGCAGTCAAATGGCACTCTTTCCCTTCGTAGTCCTGCTGTGCGCCCAAACAGTTGATTTCCACCACATATGAAGTACCAATGTACTCAAGAGAAATTGCAGAATCCATTTTTGGTGCATGTTTTCCTGTCACTCTTGTAAAAAAAAAAACTATCTGGTTGAAGTAACAATTTTATGGTAAAAATGTATTTTATTATTTTCACAGCTCAACATTATAAACTTCTGTGAAGCACCTGGGGTTTTAAGGTGCTCACCAAACATCTAGATAAATTCCTTGGGGGGTCTAGTTTCCAAAATGATGTCACTTGGGGGGTTTCTGCTGTTTAGGTACCTTATGGGCCCGGCAAAAACAACATGGTGCCCGTAATCTATTTCAGCCAAATTTGCTTTCCAAAATTCAAATATTGCACTTTCTGTCCCGAGCCGTCCCATTTGTCCAAACAAAAATTTTTGACCATATGTGGGGTATCGGCGTGCTCAGAAGAAACTGGGTAACACATTTTCAGGTCCATTTTGATGTGTTATTTCTTCTAAAAGTGAATATAATTGGGGCTAGAGCATCATTTTTAGGTAAAATGATCATTATAATTTTTTTTTCATTCCACATCTCTTTAGTTCCTGTGAAGCACCTGAAGGGTTAATAAACTTCTTGGATGTGATTTTGAGTACTTTGAAGGGTGCAGTTTTTAGATTGGTGTCACTTGTGGGTATTTTCTGTCACATAGGCCTCTCAAAGTCACTTTAAACACTAAACACTAAAAAAATGGTTTTGTAAATTTCATTGAAAAAATGGGAAATTGCTGATGAACTTTGAACCCTTCTAACTACCTAACCTCAAAATATTTTGTTTAAAAAATTGCGCTGATGTAAAGTAGACAAGTGGGAAATGTGATTTATTAACTATTTTGTGTAACATAACTCACTGGTTTAAAGGCATAAAAATGAAAACTTTGAAAATTGCAATATTATCAACATTTTCATCAAATTTCCGATTTTTTCACAAATAAAACCAAAAAAATGTCATCCTAAATTTACCACCAACATGAACTACAATATGTCATGAAAAACAATCTCAGATTTGCCAGGATCTGCTAAAGGGTTCCAGAGTTATAACCTCATAAAGTGACACTGGTCAGAATTGCAAAAACTGGCCGGGTCATTAAGTACAAAACTGACTTTGTCCTTAAGGGATTAAAGCTGTCATCACCAACAAAGGCTTTTGTATGAAGTATTAAATACATTTTCGTAAGCATGTTCAATACCTTTTCCCCTGTGTCATTTTTGATTATTAGGCAGTGTGCACATGTGACGCCCTGACAGTGCCTTTTTCATGCGTTTTTTGGTACAGATTTTGCCACAAATCTACATGTGTCTATCTTTATGACAGCAAAGTCAGTGACAATTCTGAAGTGCTGTGTGCACGTGCAGATTTGGTGCAGAAAACAATCTGCAGTATATTAATTGTTGATACATTTTTTTTCTGCGTTTTTTAGCCCTTCTACTCATCATATCCATTCTACATTCTTTCGTATTTAGGCTGCTACACTGTTTGAAATTGGCTACAGTTGATATTCTTTATGCCTTTTTACTGGCTGTGCTTGGCTTTTTGTCTCAAGCTTTATTATGGGGTTGTTTTTTTATCATTCTTTTTCGTTCCTATACTCTCTCTTTACTGCACCTAATTTTTTTGTATTCTTCTTAAAAAATAGATAAAGATATGATTTAAGGGCAGATCAAAGTGGTGTAGTTCGCATGCGCGAGACCGGCGAGTGTGTATAACGTAGACGCATGATGCGTCGGGGGTGGGGGCCAGCTTCTCCGTCGCGGGGGCTGCTCGGAGAGATCGCGCCCGGATCCGGTGCCTTCTCCTCGGTGGCTCGAGCGGGGCCGGACCCGGAGCTCGAGAAGCGTTCCTCGCCCACGAGTGAAAAGGGAATTTGGGATTGGTTTTAGAGTTCGTGACTCCACCCACTGGTTGTGGTGATGGTGGGCACCACCGCTGCTGGTGACGGGGTTCCCGGGAGCGATGGCGGGGAGCAGCTAGGTGTTGACCCCTCCGTGGGTAGGGGCTGTTGGTCCCGGGGCCCGGTGGCTGGTTGGATTCCCATAGGATGGGGCTCGCAGGGTGCAGGGTCGCGGTGCAGCACGGCATGGTGCCGGATGGCACTGGTATACTCACTCAGACACAGATGGACAGAGTCTCTGGTTAAACAAACAGCTGGATGGACGGGGCCCGCAGCCAGCTGCAGTGTTTCCCTGGATGGGTTGATGGTGGCTGTCGTTTTCCTGCACCTGTGTTTGTATGTTGACTCCAATGCCTGGGCACCGGTAGTCCGCTCCCCGATGTATATGTGCCAGAGGAGCCCCTTTGCCCGCAGACGTTGGCCCTTTGGATCTCTGGCCCTTGGCGGTGGCGCTTATCTGAAATGGTTGGGTTGTTGCCTTCAATCGGGACATGGTAGGGAATGAACCCCTGAGGTCCAGACCGCAATCAGAGAATTTGACTAGAGGTTGGCTTTAAGCCTAGTCGGGGTCTGAGTACCCTGCTTGGTGCTTGGCTCCAATCGGCTCCCCGGTTCGGTACCAGCGGGCCACCGCCCGACCCCGGTCCTACGGTTCCGCTGACCTTCGCCATTTCCTGAAGACGGCCACCACCGTCTTCCGACCTTGCTGGAAGTGCCCGGGTTCTGACCCAGACACACACAGTTATTACTCCTCACTCCTGCCCAGGACTGGACTCTTTGACCACCACTGGACTAACTGACTATGTTTTTCCCACCTCCAGGCTGTGAACTCCTCGGTGGGCGGGGCCAACCACCTGGCTCCGCCCCACCTGGTGTGGACATTCACCCTGGAGGGTGGCAACAAGGATTTAATGTTTGACTGGTGTGACCTGTCCAGGGAAGGGGGTGTATGGTGTTGTGTAGTGACCTGTGACCCCTGGGGTCCAGGGCGTCACATATGCACACAGGCTTCAGAAGGAGGATGAAGATGGCCGAAAGAGGAGGCGCTGGCACCGGAGGAAGAAGACGCTCATTTGAGCCACATGCACCGCAGCGACCATTTAGGTGAGTATTATAAAGTGTTTTTTATGTTCTACACAGCGGCCTGGGCTAATACTGCATGTCAGAATGCTGTATATAAGAGGCCACTGGTGGTGGCCGCAGCTTATAGGCCGAAAAGACAGTGACAGGTTCCCTTTAAGTTAAATTAAATGACACTTGTTATCCACAAGCATGTTAGGTCACTTAGTGAGGCATTAAATAAGCCTGCAGTATTGTCAATGTTTTATGTAACCTCTGTGTGTGATGAATTTTATCTGATTTGACATTAATCCTGTTACGTTAGACAAAAGCGGAATATTCATGCTTTCTTTTTAAATCTAACATTTGGACATGAGCTGAATGATTAACAGATAAGCATAAGAAATGCAGCCTTTAGAAAATATATTTCAGCAAAAATAGTTTTACTAAGTTGCAAGTAAAAATAAGTATTTTCTAGGATTGGTTCCTGACAATTGTTTATTTACTGTTACAGTAGTTACAGCCATTGAAATAAGTATTCAACAGCACCAATTTTCTGAGTAAATATATTTCTAAAGATGCTATGGACATGAATTTCTCATCAAATGTCATTATTAACAGATCCAATCCACACAGGCAAAGAAATCAAACCATAGATGTCAATAAATTTAGTGATGTGTAATAATGAGAAATCACACTGGAAAAAAGTATTGAACACTCTTATTGAAATGTAATTAATAGGGATGATCGCGAATATTCGATGCCCGATGTAAAGGGTGGTTTACACGCTGCAACATCGCTAGCGATGTCGCGAGCGTTAGCACCCGGCCCCGTCGTTGGTGCGATATGTGGTGATCGCTGCCGTAGCGAACATTATCGCTACGGCAGCGTCACACACACATACCTGGTCAGCGACGTTGCTGTGACCACCAAACAATCCCTCCTTCAATGGGGAGGTTCGTTCAGCGTCATAGTGACGTCACTGCGCTGTCACTAAGCGGCCGCCCAATAGCAGAGGAGGGGCGGAGATGAGCGGCCGGAACATGCCGCCCACCTCCTTCCTTCCTCATTGCCGGTGGATGGAGGTAAGGAGATGTTCGTCATTCCTGCGGTGTCACACATAGCGATGTGTGATGCCGCAGGAAGGACGAACAATATCGTACCTGCAGCAGCAATGATATTATGAAAAGGAGCGACGTGTCAACGATCAACGATTTGTGACGCTTTTGTGTTCATTGATCGTCGCTCCTTGGTGTCACACGCTGCGATGTCGCTAACGGCGCCAGATGTGCGTCACTAACGACTAGAGATGAGCGAACCGGCCGTGGTTCGGCTCGAGTTCGGTTCGCCGAACGGAGGTCTCGTTCGAGTTCGGTTCGGCGAACCGCTCGAACCGCATAGGAAACAATGGGAGGCAATCACAAACACATAAAAACACCTAGAAAACACCCTCAAAGGTGTCCAAAAGGTGACAAACAACTCACAACACAACACAAACACATGGGAAAGTGACAAGAACAAATTCTCATGCGAAAACAAAACAGCGTTACAAGGAAAAGAGGATGAGACCCAGATATAGGCATGGCATGCCCTTCTAAAATCATGTAAAACACCACAAGGTTACTCCAAGCGGAGTCTCCCTTTTTTCCAAAAATTGGACCCCACAAACACCCACCCCTTCAGTGGCAGCACTTGTGCCCCAGTTTTACACTTCACAGGTAGATTTTCATCAAGCACATTCAAAAATACGCCATACTTAACTGTCCCCAGGATGACACTGGGATAGGTAGCTAAGTCTTTCCTGATCCCAGCTCTGTTCATCTTGGATCATTTTTAAAAACAATGTAAGCAAGGGTTACTCCAAGCGGAGTCTCCCTTTTTTCCAAAATTTGGGCCTCACACACACCCACCCCTTCAGTGGCAGCACTTGTGCCCCAGTTGTACACTTCACAGGTACATTTGCATCAAGCACATTCAAAAATACGCCATACTTAACCGTCCCCAGGATGACACCGGGATAGGTAGCTAAGTCTTTCCTGATCCCAGCTCTGTTCATCTTGGATCATTTTTAAAAACAATGTAAGCAAGGGTTACTCCAAGCGGAGTCTCCCTTTTTTCCAAAAATTGGGCCCCACACACACCCACCCCTTCAGTGGCAGCACTTGTGCCCCAGTTGTACACTTCACAGTTAGATTTGCATCAAGCACATTCAAAAATACGCCATACTTAACTGTCCCCAGGATGACCCCGGGGTAGGTAGCAAAGTCTTTGCTGAACCATGACTTGTTCATCTTGGCTCCTTTTAAAAAACACAGCAAGCAAGGGTTACTCCAAGTGGAGTCTCCCTTTTTTCCAAAAATTGGGCCCCACACACACACATCCCTTCAGTGGCAGCACTTGTGCCCCAGTTGTACACTTCACAGTTAGATTTTCATCAAGCACATTCAAAAATATGCCATGCTTAACCGTCCCCAGGATGACACCGGGGTAGGTAGATAAAGTCTTTGCTGAACCATGACTTGTTCATCTTGGATCATTTTTAAAAACAATGTAAGCAAGGGTTACTCGAAGCGGAGTCTCCCTTTTTTCCAAAAATTGGGCCACACAGACACCCCATCAGTGGCAGCAGTTGTGTCCCAGTTGTACACTTCACAGCTATATTTGCATCAAGCACATTCAAAAATACGCCATCCTCAACCGTCCCCAGGATGACACCGGGGTAGGTAGCTAAGTCTTTCCTGATCCCAGCTCATTTCATCTTGGATCATTTTTAAAAACACTCTAAGCAAGGGTTACTCCAAGCGGAGTCTTCCTTTTTTCCAAAAATAGGGCCAGACACACACCCACCCCTTCAGTGGCAGCACTTTTGCCCTAGTTGTACACTTCACAGGTAGATTTGCATCAAGCACATTCAAAAATATGCCATGCTTAACCGTCCCCAGGATGACCCCGGGGTAGGTAGCTAAGTCTTTCCTGATCCCAGCTCTGTTCATCTTGGATCATGCCCTGGTGACGGGTGGCTTGCTGGGTAATAATGAGTTAATACTAGCTTTGTTTTACTAGCTAGTATTAAGTCAGAGATTCTTGTTTGTTTGTTTTAATGTTTTGTTTATTGAAGCAATGATAAGAATACAAAGTCAACAGAAAGCCCAGTCTTAACTAGTATTATTGCGATTGAATCGGATGTTTCCCATTCATCCCTATGACTCAGGACTATCTATGTAATATCTGATTTTATCCAAGTAATAAACCTATCCATCAGGCAGTGGGGAATTCCAATCTAGATTGTTAGCTTGCTTTCTGGATTAATATGAAACAATTTTTTACAGTACATACAGTAGGAACTATGAATGGGGGAGGTAACTGAAATGTAAGAGAGCAAGGTTATATCACATGAAATTCAGTTTTGGGAGTAGAGTTAGCGGGTTCAAGAGACGAAGGGAGAAGGGGAAGGGGTAGAAGAGAAAAGAGAAAGGAAAAGATTTTGGTCTAGAGTCCATTCATACCGTGACAAGGATGATCAGCGATCTGTCGTTCATCCCGTTGGTGGGGGATAAGGTGACTTACAGTCCACTATATTACTTTCTACGAAGTAACTACTGAAAATTGAGGTTTAGACTTATAGGCCTGCCATGCATTCCAAACCTGGAGGAAAGAGAGCATCTTCTGACGTGAAAGGGCTGAGAGTTCTTCAACATGATATAGTTGATCAATTTTCAGCAAGAGCTGCGTGAGGGTAGGAATTTTCGTTCTTGAGCAATGAGAAGTTTACAGGCTGAACCCACAAATGACACTAATTTCGAAGTAGCTTTATCTTTAGGCCACATTGGGAAATTCAGGAGCAATTGCCTAGGGTCCAGGGTCACCATTTTGCCTGTGAGGTCAAATATTAGCTGTGATGCTGTCTTCCAGAAGGTCTGGATGATCGGGCATGTCCACCACACATGAAGATATGTTCCTTTGTCCCTCTCGCATCTCCAGCACTGATCGGAGGAGGAGGAACTCCAAGTTCTAGATGAAGTGGGGACAATGTACCATCTCGCAACCACTTTGAAAGAATTCTCTTGGACTCTCACGCAGCATGACGGTCCGTGTGAGGCATTATAAATTTGGCTCGTTTGTACATCGGTGAGTGTGGTATTCAGATCCCTTTCCCATCTCAGTATATATGCTCTCTTTACCACTAGCTTTTTTGTAAGCAAGGTATGGTATAGATTAGAAAGTATTTTTCTGGGGGTCTGGGTTTGCATGCAGAATGATTCAAAGGTAGTTGGAGGTCTATCGAGATGGGAACGTGGCAGTAATGGTTGGATCACGTGTTTTAGTTTCATATGATGGAGAAATGTAAGCTTAGAGAGGAGGGGGTTCTTACACATTTCCTGTTAAGATATCAAAGAGCCATCTACCAGATGGTCTGCCACCGGAACCTTTGCATTGGTTAGATATGTAGATTTCGTGGACACGGCTTGGTTTACACTGGCATCTAAAATATCTGAAACTTGGGTTAGAGGGGAGAGAGGTGGAGCCAATATCTCCCTATTTTCCTTCCAGTTCTGTAAAAGTGTTCTCGTTAGATCATTAGTAAAGATTCTTCTATCTCCCTGGCTGGGAGGAGAAAGTAGCAGGGCTTGTAGAGGGGTAGGAGCTAGGTATTCCTCTATTGTCGTCCATAGCTTACTCGGTGGATGTCTGATCCAGTCCACCGTTCGGCAGAGAACGGCGGCTTGGTAATATAATGATATGTTGGGTAGTCCCATGCCCCCTTTGTCTTTTGGAAGGCTCAATGTTTGGAAGTTGATTCTCGGTTTGTGTTTGTTCCAGACATAGTTGGAGATTAAAGAATTACATTGAGAGAGAAATGCTTTGGGAATTGGTATGGGTAACATTTGGAAAAGGTAAATGAGTTTTGGGAGTATGATGCTTTTAATTAAGTTTTTCCGGCCCATCCAAGAAAGAAAGGGTGCCTTCCACGAGGATATTTGTGCGGTAAGTTGAGGGAGAAGGGGCTTGTAATTGAGATCAAACAAGGACTTGAAAGTTTTCCCTAGTTTGATGCCTAGATATGTAATGTGACTGTTTGGCCATCGAAAAGGAAACGATTTTTGGAGAGATTTGGTAACGTTGCAAGGGATATTAATGCTTAGTGCTTCTGATTTGGATAGATTAATTTTGAAGTTAGACCAGTGGCCGTAGTCCTCTAATATTTTCATGAAGGCAGGGAAGCCCCTTTCCGGCCTGGACATTACTACCAACAAGTCATCAGCAAAGGCGGCGGACTTGTGGTGAATTCCCTGCAGGTTGAACCCCTCGATTTCCCAGTCTCGCTGGATGGAAGTTATTAATGGCTCCATGACCAAGACAAAGAGTAGGGGGGATAAGGTGCATCCCTGCCTTGTTCCATTTTTTATGTCAAAGGAATCGGTGAGAGTATTATTTATCTTAATCCTGGCTGTGGGGGATGTGTACATCTGTAGAATTGCGCGTATGACTTCCGGGGGGAAATGAAAGGCCTCCAACGTTCCCTGCAAAAAAGTTCAGTCCACCCTGTCAAACGCCTTCTCGGCGTCCGTTCCCATCAGCACAAGAGGCAAGTTATGGGTCCTGGCGTGTTGCATTAAATTTAGCAGTCGTAGCGCATTATCCTTCCCCTCTCTACCTCTAACGAATCCAGATTGCTCCGGGGAGATGAGGTCGGGGAGGATGGTCGCCACCCGGTTGGCAATTAAACTAGCTTATATCTTTAGATCCACATTCAGAAGTGAGATGGGTCTATAGTTTCCAGAACACTCCGGATCTTTCCCTTCTTTGTGTATTAATGATATGTGGGCCTCTAATGCTTGCTTGGGAATAGGATCGCCGAGTAGTAGAGCATTGCACGTTGCTAGGAGGTGATCTACCAGGATATCAAAGAATTTTTAATAATAGCTAATGGGTAGGCCATCCGGACCTGGTGCTCTCCCCAAGGGGCTCTTGGACAGGATGGACTGAACCTCGGCACGAGAGATTGTTTTTTCTAGGGATGCTTGTTGTAGTTTGGAGAGTTTCGGGAGACTTAGTTTAGCTAAATAGTTTTGTATGCCGCATTTCCTCTTGTCCCTTTCCGTTGACATCTCTTCTGGTCGAATTTGATATAAGTCTTTATAAAATCGTAAGAATTCTTTTGAGATTTGGGAATAGTCCTGTGTACGTTGGCCCTGAGGGGTTTTAATTACATGTATAAAAGTGCGAGCCTGTCTTTTTTTTATCAGGGACACCATAAGTTTAGAGGCTTTATCCCCATGGAGGAACATGCGATTTTTCCAACCAAGGTATAGTTTAGCCAACTGTTTATTGAGTATGTCTCTAAGTGCCACACGTTTCGCGGTCAGTTGCTCCAATGTCTGTTGGGAGAGGGATTTTTTATGTTGAGTTTCCAATGTGGCTATCTCTTCATACAAAGTCTGCAAATACATTTTCCTCTGCTTATTGAGGTGTGAGGAAATGGAAATCAATTCTCCCCTTATGACCGCTTTGTGTGCTTCCCACAAAATTGGGGCCGTGATGTCTTGTGTCTTATTCACCGCAAAGTAATTACGGAGACATTCAGAGATGCGTCTCCTATTATCTTCCGAGGAGAGAATTGATTTATTCAATCTCCATGTACGGTGGAGCCAATACGGCCTCAGGAGTGAAAAACTGGCCGAAACATAAGCATGATCAGAGTAGGGTATTGACTGGATCGCCGTGTCAGTGACGTTAGGTAGTAGATGCCTAGGTAGAAAAATGTAGTCTAGCCTATGGTATGATTTATGAGGATGAGAGAAAAAAGTAAAGTTTTTGGTTGTGGGATGTTGATAGCGCCAGATGTCGATCAGAGAGAGGGAGAGGAGAGAGCTTTTATTCCAAAAGAGATCCCTTAAAGAGATGTGGCTTTTTTTTGCAGTGGAATCTAATTTAGGTTCCAAAGCCACGTTAAAATCACCACAAAGTATTGGAGTACCTTCTGAGAAAGCACGAAATTTTTTGAGTGTGGATATCAGCCAACGGATCTGTTTGACATTCGGGGCGTATATATTCCCTAGGGTTACCATTGAGCCGGCCAATAAACCCTTAACGAGTATGAATCGGCCCTCTGGGTCAATAGCAACATCTCGGGCCAGAAAGGGTATATCTTTAGCAGGGGCTATAGAAACCCCCCTAGAACCTTTGTTTGGGGAGGGGGCATGGAACCATGTGTTGCAATGTGCTTTGTCAAAGCTTGGGATTTTACCTTCACGAAAATGTGTTTCCTGTAAGAAGATCATGTCAGCGTGCTTCTTATGTAAGCTAGATAGAGTCTGTGACCTTTGTATGGGAGAGTTTAGCCCTTGTGCATTAAGACTTATCACCGTAAATACCTTATGATGTGTTGCCATGATGACATTTGCGGGTGGACGATCTTTTCTTTTTCCAGCGGGATGAATGGACCAGACCTACGAACAATGCGGGAGAACAAGGAATAGAGAAAATAGAGAGTAGAGGGAAGTTCGGAGGAGAACAGGGTATTAGTATCAACGTTTTCAACTATTTGAAATTCAAAACCAGTATGAATGTGCGTCAGAAGGGAGCAGTAAGTGGAAAACCCCTATAATGACTTCATGCTTTAGCTTGCATAAATAGTGATAGGCAACAGTAGACCAGATCTTAGGCCCCTTCAGTGGGGCTCGCCTTCTGAGTTCATCTTCAGTTTCTTTGCCGCTTTGCGTCTGGATCTGTGGGTCTTTGGGGTGAGGCTATGCCACGGTATCGGTTCTGGGAGCGGTTGTAGTGTAGATGTCGAGTGATGAGTTTCCAGCTCTGGGTATTTCTCCAGAGTGATCCCCAGATCTTCGCAAATCCGTCTTATTTCAGCCGATGTTTTGCCTTGGTAGTGTTTCCCATTTGCTGTTATTGCAATGACAAATGGGAATAACCAGCGGTATGGAAATTGGTGTTGGCGTAACACTTCTGTGAAGGGTTTTAACAATCTCCTCTTGGTCAGGGTGGTGGAGGCAAGGTCTTGGAATATCAGTATTTTGGAGCCTTCGTGACTTATGGACTCAGCTTCTCTTGCTTTTTTAAGAATGAGTTCTTTAATTCGGTAATCCAGAAAGCGGCATATGACATCTCTTGGTGGTTCCCCTTGTTTGGGTCGGGGTCTCAGTGATCTATGAGGTCTGACGAGCTCTATTGTTGGTGCAGGATCAGAGTCCACCAGGTCAGTGAAAATGCCTTGTAGAGCCGAGATCAATGCTTCATTTGCCACCGATTCCGGAAGACCCTTTAATCTGAGGTTGTTTCGCCTTTCTCTGTTTTCATGGTCCTCCAGAATGGCATGTATTTGATTGACACTGTCCTCCTGATGGCGAAGGCAAGAGATGATAGCATTGGAAGTGGAGGTAAAAGTGGCTTGAGAAGCTTCCAAGGTTTCCACTCTATGGCCTATTTGGCCAATATCTTGTTTAATGTCTGATAGCTCCCTTACTACAGGCTCCAATGCATTTTTGAGAATCCATTTTATAAAAGATCTTGAGATGGGGAGACTCTTGCTGTTATCAGCACCCTCTGTGTCACTTTCGTCATCTTCCATATTTTGTACGTCATTAGTAGATATGCTTTGGAGGCTGTCTGTTTCAGCGTCGGCTGTATGTAAGTGTTTTTTGAGAAACTTATTGACATCAGCCTGGGTAGTGGACGCAGCTGGTCTAGGCAAAGAACTGGCCCTTTTGTTGCCGATTTTGACCATGTTGAAGCCAATCACTTATGGTATTATGTTTAAATGGAAATAGTGGGGGTTAGGCCTCTTTACTCCGTCTGGGCAGCTCGGGGTCTAGAACATTGTATGCCCCTAGAGAGGGGGGAGGGGGCGAGAAGAGAGTGTCTTTATGTTAGAGATAGATCTTTGTGACAACTCTCTATATCAGCTCCACTGTATAGCCCCACTGGTGGCCTCGGGGCCTGGAAAGGTGTATGGAGCCTGGTCTTGAGGAGTTTGCTTGCCGCTGCCCCAGTTATGGGGGTCCTGTCGCAGGCCATCAGAGCACTCTGCAGTGTGGAGGGGTGAGGATCAGCCCCTATGAATCGTTAGCTTCTTTGTGCTGTCTGAAAAGGGGGTCCCTTTTAATGGGGTTCCGTTCCCCCTTCCTCACCCTCCACCAGCCAGGCTTCTAGTGTGTGGACTCCACTCGGCATCTCCCACCCAGCACCGGTCCCTGTTCTCCCCGCGGATAAACGCCCAGCAGCGTGACAGGCCGCTGATCCACATGGGACAGCTATGGAGGGGGACGCTGAGGTGTCGGATGCCTGTGCTTGGGCCTGTACGGTGCTGCAGACTGGGCTCGGGGCTCGCCGAGGGTCCCTCGGGAGGGTGCGGAGCTGGGCGTCAGGGGAACTCTCACTCACCGCCCGTTCTCCCCTCCGGTCTCAGCAGGATCTCCCGAAGTGCTGCTCACAGCCGCCGCGAGATTTCCAGCCGGGTCCCAGGAACTGCGAGCAGCCTCCCGAGGATCTCACGCGGCTCGCAGTCTCCTCCACTCCGGACCCGCAATCTTCTGGATCTGGCGAATGCCGGCGCTCTCCTTCCCTGCAGGTCGTCAGGCTTGCTCCCGCGTCCTGTGAGTTCACCGCACTGTCCACCGTCGTCGGCTCCGTGTAGCCGATCATCCAAGATGGCGGTGGTTCTTCTCCTTTTTTCACGGGACGCCGGGCTCACCCACTAGGTTGGTCCAGGTCGGGGGGGTGGGAGGGTAACAAGGCCTCCGGACCCTGATCCGTTCTATCTGAATCCGCTGATGTTCTCTGGATCTCCTCTAGTGGGTGTATGTCGTTCTCAGGGGTCGCGCTGTTCGGGCCTCGCCGCCTCCAGTGCCCTGCCTTGTCTCTGTGTTGGGAGGCTCCTTGGGGGTGCCATTGTGGGTGAAGCTGGAAAATGGGGGTCTCCCCCTTCCAGGGGTGTTCCAGAGACGTGGATGGAGGAATCTGACACGTGTATTTTCAGCAGGGAAGCAGGATGTCAGTCGATGTTCAGGAGCTCCCTCATCCACGTCTGCCTCTGACAGCGGCCATTTTGGACCCCCAAGTCAGAGATTCTTAATGTCAGGCAAGTTTGACCCGGCTATTAAGAGTCTCCAATAAAGGGTTAAAAAAAAACCCACCACACAGAGAAAAAATACTTTAATAGAAATAAATACACAGACACACTTAGAGACTCCATGTTCATTACTCCCTCGCATCCCTCCATGATCCATGGTCTTCTATCTTCTTTCTCCTTCAACACATGCATCTCTGCTACATCAGACAGCGCTGCATGGGAGGAAGACGCTGCTGCCCGTGCAGTCTATATCACTCAGTGAGTGAGCAGCAGCGGCGTGCTGTAAGCGGTGACATCACCGCTGAGAGGCGCGTTGCTATAGCAATGGTGATCTCCGTTATTGACCGGCTGTGGCAGCCGGTGAGTAACGGAATGGGGAAGCAGAACGGGGAGCCGACCATGTGCCAGAGCATCTCGCCGGTACACGGGGATGCACAAACGAGCACCGCGTACCGGAGAGATGCACTGACAGGACCTAGCAATGATGTCTAGCCATGTGACCAGTCTGTAGCCAATGAGATAATAGACACGTGACTAGTCACATGCTTTTTTTGACGTCACGGAAGGTCTTATTCATCAGTGCTGGTTACCAGGAGGACGCAGCGATTATCGGAAGGAAAAGTGGCTGGAGACAGAGTGCAGGCCGCGACCGCGGGGACAGGTAAGTGTTATGGCAATGTTCATTAACTGTATGTGTAGATTTATAATGTGTTTTTATGTGTTTGTGTTTGTCTGCCATTGGTTTCAATGGGGCTCGAGAGGTTCGTCGAACGGTTCACCGAACCGAACTAGAACACGGTGTCCGTTCGACGAACCGAACCGAATTCGAGCCTTCAGAGGCTCTTTCATCTCTACTCATAACAAGAGAGTGAGGACGTGATAAACCTCAATAGCTTCCTAATAGGTAAGAATAACTGACACTTCAACTCAGGAGCCAGTCTATTGGCTTGCCACATCATTAAGAACTCACTGTGCATGCGCCGCATCTTCTGATGAAATGATCTTGGACAATGACGGCAACCGCTCAGGGAGATGGGACACTAAGAGAAAAATGGCCTGTGATTCAAAGACTACTGTAGAGGCCGGCAGCGGGCAGTGAAAAGGGAGATGGCACACCAGAGCTCGTAGTGCAGTGCTCACCTCACAGCTCTTGTAATGAAAACTTCAAGGATGGATTTCTCAAACATTTCCGAATTAAATAAGACAAGCAAGGTATGAATATAATTGGCATTAAATGGGCTTTACAGTCATGCCATTAGTTATAGCACCACTCTGGCATTTGTTTCTTTTCAGCGCTGGATTGTGTTTTAAATTTTTTTCCTTGCCCCCTGTCATATACTCACCTTCCGGTGCCTTCACCTTTTACTGACGCCACTCCAGTCCCACGGTGCCATCTTGTGACTGTCACTTCTGACTGGCTGGAAGTCAGAAGTTACATCACAAAATGCCAATGCATCTCTATAAGAAGGAGTCTGTCATATACTTGTATTGAATTTTGACCTTCGGCATGCTCCATGAAACCCTGGTGCTTCCAGCAGGTCACAAATCATAGGAGACCGACCGGAGCAGCGGCAATAGAAGACGAAGCCGCCGGAAGTGAGTACAAGTCAGGGGTCAGGGGACATAGATTTAAAGTACCACGTAACAAAAAAAATTGCTGGAGTGGTGTTTAAGGTTCAATCCTGCTGGCAAGTCCTCCTTAGCACATTCTGTTAAGTTTAACGTTATGCCAACGAACAGAACATAGTATTTGTATTTTGAGAAAAAATCAGAAGTGGAATTTCATCTAAATAATATGTTGAAATGATTAGCTTCATATGTCAGTGGGTTCTCAAAGCTATAAAAGCAAATGGTTTTACTACTCTATCACTTTTTCTGTTCTCTATGATGAATGATGTTTCTTTACACTTTTACTGACAGTTAATAAATTGGGAATTGGCAACAATGATATTTAACCAAATACTTTCCATGAATCCTTGTGTAAAATGTTTCTAAAAGTTGGCAGCTCTACTGGAGAGTGAAATTCTGTTTAATAGTGGATGATTGTATGAATATGATCAAAGTGGTCACAGTAATGTTTAAGACAGATGATTTGTATGTCAGAGCAGTTTGATGTTTTTCTGTGCAGCCTGTAATAAATTTAGATTTTTAAGGGCCTTAATGTCCTAGGATGGCACTACTACATATGTATGTAAGTATGTCAGTATGAAATTTATGGTGTATATACAGTGACAAGCAAAAGGGTAACAATGTTTTGAACTTTTGGCTCTCAAGCTCCATAGAATGCGAGACTACCATCATTTTATAGATAACTGGCTGTCTCATACATAAATTTGATTTGCAACTAATTAGCATATGATTAGTTATGCAGATACTTGTCATGTCACTGCATAGTTACTGTTTGCTCCTCGTGTTAAAACATTTTTTTTTTCCTGTATACTACAAATTACAACCTGGTCTCACTTTTCAAATAGCTCACTGTGTTATTAGGTTTATTTCCAAGCAAAAGGTCACTGGTTCGAATCAAGGCAGAGTCATGAAGAAGATTTTCCAAGAAAAGAGAAACAGCATCATCCAGCTCATTGATAGAGGTGTCTCTACCAAGAACATTCCCAAACTGTATAATGAAATTGCCATGACATTCAGAAGCCAGGAGGTGACCGTCTAGGCAAAATATTGGAGTCAACAAGTCGGCTCATCATAAGGTCTATCAGTTCTGGCGCAACAAACACGGCAGTGGGGGAGGCTTATATGCTTCATAATAAAGAGATCATAGACATCCATGAAAGTACCACACTTTCCAAGTTACACAAATCTGGAATGGTGGCCCCAAAAAAGGTAAAAAAGCCTCAACTTCAATATCATCAACCCAATCGAACACCTGTGGGTAGAGTTGAATAAAAAGTTGTATGCATAACCAAGAGACATAACCAGTATGCACCAACATTGGGAACGTGTAGAAGAGATCTTGGATCAGATTTTGGTCAAAAAATGTTTAAATCTGATCGCGAGAATGCCCAGAAGCATGCCCAGAAGGATTTAAGCAGTGTTCAAAGCCAAAGGTGGATTTACAAAATACTAACAATAAGAATGTAAATTTTATCACACGCACATACCTGTGCTGCGACGTCGCTGGAGACACCGAACAATCCCACCAAGGGGGAGGTGCGTTCGGCGTCACAGCGACGTCAGAAAACGGCTGCCCAATAGCAGAGTAGGGGCGGAGATGAGCGGCCCGGAATATGCCGCCCACCTCCTTCCTTCCTCATTGCCAGTGGGCGCAGGTAAGGAGATGTTCGTCGTTCCTGCAGTGTCACACATAGCGATGTGTGATGCCGCAGAAATGAGGATCAACCAGCGGCATGCACCACCAACGATATTATAAAAAGGAGCGACGTGTCAACGATCAACGATTTTTGACGTTTTTGCGATCGTTGATCGTCGCTCCTTGGCGTCACACGCTGCGATGTCGCTAACGACGCCGGATGTGCATCACTAACGACGTGACCCCGACGATATATCGTTAGCGATGTCGCAGCGTGTAAAGCACCCTTTACATTGAGCGAGGCTGGAAACAGTCTAGTCGACAAGTGACTACATGTATACAAATTGCATACTTGAGGTCATGTGCCTGCCACTCCTGACTCCTCACAGCGGGCATATTTCTTAGCTTACTACTAGAAAAACCCTTTAACAATAATGCTAATGTCCTTTTAAATTGATTCACAAATTGCCCTCTAAGTACATACAGAATCCCATTTTTTCCACCTTATAAATAATGCTTTCTGTATAACCTGATAGGAGAGGTAAAAAGTGTCTCAGCACGTCTTATTTACTAAAGTGGTTAGCACTAGTGATAAGCGGACTTTCACATAACCGGGACTCTCTGACCTGATTGGTCAGGCTTTGGCCGACGTGGTGGCCGGGATTGATCCCGAGTATCTGGCCGGATTCTGGTACCCATATAAGTCCGGAATGGTGGTAGAAATGATAGGGGGATATGAGCAGGCACGCTATACTTACTGAGGCTCGGGGTCAGCTTCAACTGCTCCCGCAGCTGCCCATTCACTTCCAGGGCCATGCATTAGCCTTCATGAATATGCACTGCTTTCCCCGCCCACTGGCATCTCTGATTGGTTGCAGTCAGACGCACCCCCAGCTGACTGGTTCCAATCACAGACGCTATGCATGTCCATCGTAGTATAAAAATAAATGAAAAGAAACATTGGCATAGGGTCCTCCCATATTATGATACCATGCACAGATAAAGCATAAGGCTACAGGCTGCAGCCCCCAGCTGTGCACTTATGTTGGCTGTGTATCAAACTAAAAGGAACTATATGCGTCTTTTTTGGGGCTGGTATTCTCAGGCTGGGGAGACCTATGGTCATTGGGATTCCCCCAGCCTAAAAATAGCAGCCTGCAGGCACCCAGGACTGTGGCATCCATTAGATGTGACAATCCCAGCACTTTACTCAGCTCTTTCCGATTACCCTGATGTCATTCGGGGTAATAAGGAGTTAATGTTATGTAACTATGACAGCCCACAGCTGCCACTAAGCCCTAGATTAGTAATGAGATGCTTCTATGATATCCCCCATTACTAATCTGTAAGTGAAAAGAAATAAAGACAAACACCCAAAAAAATTAAAATAAAAGACAAAAAAACACCCTCTTTCACCACTTTATTAACCCCAAAACAACCCTGCAGGTCTGACGTAATCCATACAAGGTCCCAAGTCCTCCTACTCTGTACTTATTATCTGTTTTAATTGCACCTGTTTGAACTCAATCAATCACTCTCCAACCTCTCCACCATGGTCAAGAACAAAGAGCTGTCTAAGGACATCAAGGACAAAATTGTAGACCTGCACAAGGCGGGGTTGGGCTACAGGACAATAGTCAAGCAGCTTAGTGAAAAGGCCACAACTGTTGGTGCAATTAGTAGAAAATGGAAGAGGCACATGATGACTGTCAGTCTTACTCAGTCTGGGGCTCCATGAAACTTCTAACCTTGTGGGGTAAGGATGATTCTGAAAAAATCAGGAATCAGCCAAGAACTACATGGGAGAACTTGGTCAACTACCTGAAGAGAGCTGGGACCACAATCTAAAAGATTACAGTGAGCAATACACTACGCCATCATGGATTAAAATCCAGCAGGGCACACAAGGTCTCTCTGCTCACACCAGCACATGTCCAAGCCCATTTGAAGTTCTCCTATGACCATCTGAATGAGCAAGAGGAGGCATGGGAGAAGGTTATGTGGTGAGATGAGACCAAAATAGAACTTTGTAATATCAATTCCACTCACCACGTTTGGAAGAAGAAAAAAAACCCGTACCAAACCTATCAGGTAGAGAATAGGTGGCTACATATGTCCAATTTACTCTTCATTTGCTGCTATGGAAGGTACAGAAGAAGCTGAAACACTTGTACATACAGTACATAGCCACCTATCCATCAGACATAATTACCTTTTCGGTTTGATTTATTGCAGCAGCCAAAAGTCCTAAAATTGAGAATTAATTTATGCAAATACCTAAGCGTTATATATTATAAAGAAATGAGGAGGTGGATCATTCATATTTGAGCACTTTATTAAATACAATCTCTACCTATACTTAAAGCCATTGATCCAGAAGAAGGTAAAAAACCTGGACATGTTCAGCCAATATGTGCCACAGGGGGAAATTCCTTCTTGACCCCAAGAAAAGGCAATCAGTTCAAGAACCCTGGACCAAGGCTATACTACAACTAACTAACTGAAATATAGGAGGTTATATCATATCAGATCCCTTATGGGGCATTCATAAACTGGCCAACAGAAGAACTGGAATTAGGCCGGTAGCACTATAAGACGTGTTTAGGTTTGCCTGTTGTTTGAAGAACAGGAATAGCATTTGCTATTGCCCCAAACTAGGCCAGATTTTGTATGTCATCACCAGCTTGGCAACTAGTTTAAAGGGCAACTTGTATGTAGACGTGGCAACTATCAACTTGTATGTAGACCAATTAAAGTCCAGGTTCTATTGGTGCAATGCCCAAATGCCAAAATTCAATGTACTGTTGAACATGCAGATGGATAGGGATTCCTTATACATGTGACATCATCTCATATGTCAACTTTCTATACAGGAAAACAGAGAAATGGCTGTAACAGAATGACATAAAACAGATTCCAGATTTTGATCTGTATAATCAGTGTGTGATTACATGTACGGCATCTAATATAATATACAGATAGTCCTATAATGTAACACTAATCAATATCATGGCCCTTTCTAGATTCTTCTTCCTTTCTGGATCCAGATATGCTCCCTGGAAAGAAAGAAAATAATAAATGTCAGGAAAAGGCCTAGAAATCTGAAGACTAATGTAAAAATGGAAGATGGACGTCAATTGGTTGTGTTTATATGTGATTTGAGGTCATAAAATAAGATTGTGACTAGATGCCCCATATGTGCACGTATGTGAGAATAAATAATGTATAACAATCCCATCTACCAATTTTTCAGATTATAATGACATATTACAATGGACACGTTACAACATTCCAAAATATAATGGTCGCAGTGATCCAAAATGGCAGAATTTGCTCCAAATCTTTACAGTGTATTTACTTCAAATTTATCACTCCACACTCTTAAATTTCGCACCTTAACCCCTTCACGACCTAGTATGTACTGGTACATCCTAAATCATGAAGGGGTAATCACCACCGGCTCGCCGAAGCAGACATGTGCGGCTAACAGGCATGGGTGGATCCACCCGTGCCTGTTAACCTCTCAGATCACGTTGTCAAAATGTGACAGTGCGAATTAAATGGCAGGGGCGGGAATGCGCCTTTCCCCACTGCCATTGGAGGCCTCAGGATGTGATCACGGAGGCCATGGTAGCGACAGGTCATGTGATGACTCCTGTCGCTATCATGCAGCAGCTCTACCAGGAACAGTGCATTTCTCCTGATCCGAGCTGTGCAGCTCTGATCAATAGAAATGAATGTGACGCCCTGGACTATTCGGGTCGTCACAGGGTTCTGCACATTCTGCCCTTCCCGTGCATGACTCAACCCCCCATGGTTCTGGGAACCTATCCTGCAGTACTGCCTGCACCAGCATTCAAAAATCCTACACTTTGCACCACACCTGTCAGGCACACCAGTGGGCTGCTTAAGCAACAATATGGCCGCCCACCCAGTGGTCAGGCAGGGGGGTGGGAGGTGTCAAGTCAGTTGAGTAGGAACCCTCGAGCTGTGAAGAACTCCGAGGAAGCTGGGAGTTGTAGCTCCCAGGGTAGAAGCAGACTAGGACCCAGACGGTGGTCTGGACCTAGAGGAGTCGGAACCCCGGTCACAGGGGACTGAGGCTAGGTTCCTGGAACCCGTCAAGGAGGACGGTCAGCAGTCTGGTCCTATCACCGGTCTGGGACCAAAGGCACGACAGAGTACACAGACCCTAGGTCGGGGAGAAGCTTCAGGCGACCCAGCAATTAACCTGCGGAGGACAGGGCCTTTATGGACTGTTCCCACGAAGCTCAGAGATTGGGGGCACTAGCGCAACGAGGGGGATAGGGCTTTCCTAGCATGCGGCCCACTGAAATCCCAAGCGTGATCTTCTGAGAGCAGGCTCCTTCACTTAGCCACAGTGGGGAGCGGTGCCCAGGCTACCAGGCCACAACAGACAATCTAAATTGGTGCCAGGAGGCAGGTAACAGACCACCAGGCAGTGCTGCATGGGATGGGACGAGCTCCCCTCAGGAGACAGCGGCAGTCAGAGACTTGGTTTACCCTGTTGTCAGCGTCTGCTTCATTGCTGAGTGAGTACCCGACTGACCCCTTCACTGAACACCCGCATCACCATCCTGAGTCCCGGGGTCTACCTACCCGTGGAGGGTAATGTCACCTTGCTGCCCCACTCCAAAACCCCGAGTACTCCCAACGGCAGCGGCGGTACTTCCAATTACCGCACACCACGGGTGGCATCACGAACTATACTTTTTCCCCTGTAAATAACCCCCTTCTAAATTTGAATGTGGCCCCTAGTTCCCGGGTCCGGAGACCCTCGAGCCACGAGTAATCACCACCCCTGGATCCGAGCGGTTGGATCCGCTGCAGGAACATGAACAAGCGATCAGGTTCTGTAGGGCATACAGATGGGAGTCCACGGATGCCATGTATTTGGACCCTCTGCATCTCGACAAGCTGGGCGGTATCCGAGGATCCAGAGGCTTGCATGGATGCCAGATGTGATTCAAAGGATTTCATGTATGCCACTAGCTTCGCCTGGGTCTCTTGTTGGTGGGTGAGCGCCTGCTGCATCTCTGCCAGGCGGATAGGCTTGGTCCCGACAGAGTCCATGGACTGAACAATCTGTTATGGTCGCTGAGAGGCAGCAAGCATCTGGGAGTGGACCCACTGTTCCGTATACCAGACTCCCCTGAAGCGAACCCCTATGCAGGGACTGTCTGGCGCAGCAACAGGGGGCCTAAATGCACGTTTGCCAGGAACAAGTGTAGATCGGCTCTTACGAACTGGTGAAGTCTCTTAATGTCTGGTGCTGGTGTGCTCGGATGTGGCAGTATGATGGTAGCTCGGACTTGACAGCACAGAGGTGGTGGCTCAAATGTGGCAGCACGGAGGTGATGGTAGAGAGCAGGCTTTAGGACAAGACACAGATTAGGAACACGAGACTAGTACTAGGACACATATAGCAGAACTAGACACAGTTGCATAATGGGACCTAAGAACTAGCAACGCACTATCTAGTAGGCAATGTTGCTCAAGCGCCTCCTGTAAAGGGAGGCAGTCTTAAATACCTTAAAGTAATAGGTAATCTCGGGGATCATTTCCGGGTAATGGGAAGCCGGCCCTTTAAGAATGGAAGCGTGGCCGCGTGTGCACCCTACGGATGCTCACTGAACGCATGCGCATGGTCTGGAAGTATGAGGAGGCCACATGAGACCCCGAAGCAGGAGAGGAGCATGTGGAGCTGTCGGGCAGTGAGGATTAGAGCGTGTCTCCAGAGCCAGGGATTGGGGGCATGCGGGGATGCCGCACTGGGACTGGGTGCTACAATAATATCTTCCCACACACACTGCTCCTATGTATAATATCTACCCACACACACACACTGCTCCTCTGTATAATATCTCTCCCATACACTGCTCCTCTGTATAATATCTCCCATAGACACACTGCTTCTCTGTATAATATTCCCCCACACACTATGCTCCTCTGTATAATATCCCCCCACACAATGCTCCCTTGTATAACATCCCCCACAGACACACTGCTCCTCTGTATAATATCACCTCACACACTGCTCCTCTGTATAATATCCCCCATAGACACACTGGTCCTCTGTATAATATCCCCCACACACAATGCTCCTCTGTATAATATCCCCCACACACTATGCTCCTCTGTATAATATCCCCCCACACAATGCTCCTCTGTATAACATCCCCCACAGACACACTGCTCCTCTGTATAATATCACCTCACACACTGCTCCTCTGTATAATATCCCCCATAGACACACTGCTCCTCTGTGTAATATCCCCCCATACAATGCTCCTCTGTATAATATCCCCCCACACACTGCTCCTCTGTTGTATAATATCCCCCACAGACACACTGCTCCTCTGTATAATATCCCCCCACACACAATGCTCCTCTGTATAATATCCCCCACACACTGCTCTTCTGTATAACATCCCCCACAGACACACTGCTCCTCTGTATATTATCACCTCACACACTGCTCCTCTGTATAATATCGCTCCCACACACTGATCCTCTGTATAGTATCCACCACACACTGCTACTATGTATAATATTCCCCTCACACACTGCTCCTCTGTATAATATCCCCCACACAGTGCTACTCTGTATAATATCCCCCCACACACTGCTCCTCTGTGTAATATCCCCCCCACACACTGCTCCTCTGTATAATATTCCCCCCCACACACACTGCCCCTCTGTATATCCCCCCACACACTGCAACTCTGTATAGTATCCCCCACACACTGCTCCTCTGTATAATATCCCCAACAGACACACTGCTCCTCTGTATAATATCCCCCCACACGCATTGCTCTTCTGCATAATATCGCTCCCACACACTGCTCCTCTATATAATATCCCCTTCACACACTGCTCCTCTGTATAATATTCTCCACACACTGCTACTCTGTATAATATCCCCCCACACACTGCTCCTCTGTATAATATTCCCACACACACAATGGTCCTCTGTATAATATTCCCACATAACACTGCTTGACTGTATAATATTCCCACACACACACACAATGGTCATCTGTATAATATCCCCCACAGACACACTGCTCCTCTGTATAATATCCCACACACACTGCTCTTCTGTATAATATCTCTCCCACACACTGCTCCTTTATGTAATATCCCTTCACACACTGCTCCTCTGTGTAATATCCCCCACACACACTGCTCCTCTGTATAATATCCCACCCACACACACTGCTCCTCTGTATAATATTCCCACACACTGCTTCTCTGTATATTTCCACACACACAATGGTCCTCTGTATAATATCCCCCCACTCACGCTGCCCCTCTGTATATCCCCCACACACTGCCCCCCTGTATAATATCCCTCAAGTACGCTGCCCATTTGTATACTATCCCCCACACAAGCTGCCCTCTATATATATATATATATATATATATATATATATATATATATATTCTCACACATATTGCCCCTCTGTCTAATATCCTCCTGGTATATATGTCCTCCTCCTGGTATATATGTCCCCTTCCTGGAATATATATCCCCATCTTGGTATATATGTCTCCATCCTGGCCCCTTCCTGGTATGTATATCTCCATCCTGGGCCCTTCCTGGTATGTATGTCCCCATCCTGGTTTATTGTCCCTTCCTAGCATATATGTCATCCTCCTGGTATATATGTCCCCATCCTGGGTCTCTCCTGGTATATATGTCCCCAATCTGGGACCCTCCTGGTATTTATGTCCCCATCCTGGTTTATTTGCCCCCATCCTGGTATATATATCCCATCCTGGGTCAATTCTGTTATGTACTGTATATCCCCCTTCTGGTTACATTCTGGTATATATGTCCTTATCCTGGTTTTTGCCCCCTTCCTGGTATATATGTCCTCCTTCTTGTATATATGTCCTTTTCCAGGGTCCTCACTGGTGTACATATATCCCCCTTCTGGGCACATTTTTGGTATAATGTCCCCATCTTGTTTTTTGTCCCCTTCCTGGTATATATACTCCCTTCCTGGGCCCCTCCTGGTGTATGTATATCCGCCTCCTGGCACATTCTGGTATATATATATATATATATATATATATATACCAATCCTGGTTTTTGTACCCTTCCTGATATATATTTCCTCCTTCTTGTATATATGTCCCTTTCCAGGGCCCCTACTGGTGTGTATATATCCACCTTCTGGGCACATTCTGGTATAATGTCCCCATTCTGGTTTTTGTCCCCTTCTAGGTATATATGACCTTCTTCTTGTATATATGTCCCCTTCCACGTCCTCTCCTGGTGTGTATATATATCCCCCTCCTGGGCCCATTGTGGTATAATGTCCTAATCCTTGTTTTTGTCCCCTCCTTGGTATATATGTCCTCCTTCTTGTATATATCCCCTTCCTGGGCCTCTCCTTGAATATTTGCCTGCCACAAAAAGAAAAAAACAAACATGGGACTCACCCTCCCCGGTTCCCACGTCGCGTGGCATCCTCTTTGAGCTGAGATCCATTTCAGCTGGATGGTCCCTTCCACCACCACCAGCAATCTTCAAGTCACAGAGCACTTACCTTTCCCTGCTGGATGCCGTGTCCTCGCCACCTCTGCATTGCCCGCAGCACTGTGATGATGTCGCAGAGGGATGACCTCATCACGATTGGCCCCGGGATCGTGCCCGGGACTGGTGGTGTGGGGCAGCAAGGTGGAATCCCCTCCACGGGTAGGGGAGGTGTAGTCCCGGGGCCCAATTGGGAGTTGTGGTTGTGGCAGGGATTGCAGGGAGTAGGAAACTCACAGTTCAGTTGTCTTGGTGTTGGATGAAGCTAGGCTGATGTGTGGGGTCCAACTTGCCGGTGACCGGGAGCCTTTTGGAGGGGTGTGCTGGTCCCACACACAGTGCAATGAGCAGGAGCCCTCTTTTGTTGCACTGTATCTTGTAGTCTGCTTAGCTCATCTGGTTGGAACAGGGGAAGTCCACTTCCCTGCACTATTCTGGGTTCCCGATGCCGGCGGGCCACTCCCCTGCACCGGTCCACTTTGGGTCCCCTCCTAGTGCCTGACCTGTTCCCGCAGTCCAGGGGCTCCAATCCCTGACCGATCTGCAACTTTCTCTGCAGCCCAGGAGACACACTCCTCAATGCTCTGCTGCTCTCCTCCAACTAACTGAACTCCTCCCCTGCTGCTCTTTTCAGCTCCTAACTGAGGGGGAGGGGCGGCTGCTCATATGCACCATGTGGGTGTGGGTGTGTGTAATCCCAAGGAGGAAGCGATTCCTGTACCTTTGGTGGGGGGTACAGTCATCTTTGACTACCTGGTTTTGCCAGGGCGTCACATTCCCCCTTGGTTAAACACAGCCCGTCCGCGGGCTGTCCGGCCACTGACGTTTATTTTAACGGGAAAAAAGAAAAGTTAAACATTACAAACATGCATCTTCCCACATCGTGAGGTACGTTTGCTCAAACTGTAAAGTGTTAACGTTCCGGTGCCTACAGCCCACCTCCCACCAGTCCACAGCAATAAGCAGGTCACCGGTCCTCATGGTGACTGGACCTTGGCCATCTTCATCAGAGGCTTCTCCTCGGACAGTCCACTCCATGTTGTGCTACAGTCCTCTTGGGGCATAACAGTGCAAAAGGGGTAGCCGGGTTTCTCTACCAAAACAGTTAAATGACGATCGCCCTCCACCTAGGGTCCCCAGTGACACCGACATGTCACACACCATTCACGACCCTGATGGCCCCATCTGGCTCCCACCAGAGGGGTTCAACAAGAACGATGGGCCTCTACCACCTTCCACCTGGAATTCCAGATGGCCTCTCCCGGGGAACATGGCGAAGTTCAACAAAGGTGATAGGCAGTCACTTAAACTTGAAACCTTTAAACTGTCAACTTGCGGGTAGCCGTCCATATTCCGCTACCACTGCTGCGGCTGCCGCCACTCCCAGTATGGGGCACGGGTTCCATACTCTGCCTCCTGCTCAGGAGCCAGGCCCACTCGGATGCCCTCGGCGCCGGCTACAACCGGCCTCGCTAACTGCCGAGGGCCCCATCGCTCAGTGGCCTGCTCCTCCTCTCTGCAGGTGCACCCCGGCTGCTCCACAGCCGGGACGGGGTACCTGGGAGCAGCTGGCGCCGCATCTGTGGCAGCCTTCTGGTCGGGTGCTGCCGTCGTTGCGGCCGGGCGGACTGCCGGAGCCGACGTCATCTCTGTTGCGGCCGGGCGGACTGCCGGAGCCGACGTCATCTCCGTTGCAGCCGGGCGGACTGCCAGAGCCGGGTGAGATGTCATCGGGATTGCGGCTCGCTTGTCCAGGAACGGAAGTAGGCAAAGTCCTGGTGTCCCTGTCTTTACAGTCCTGGTTACATGAACTGCAGTATTTTCACCCGCCCCCCCTTGGTCTTTCCTCGGCACTCCTCTCTCAGGCCGGTAAGTTTTGTTTTGCGACTTCCGGCCTCGCTTTCCGGCCGTGTTCCCAGGGGGCGGGGCTTCAACTTTTGCGCTCTTTTCGCGGGGAAGAAGACTCTGGCGGGAATCTTCGTGCCAAAAGATGGCGGCAAGATAGCGGATCCTGAAAATTCTACAAGGGATCACCGCTGACTTCACTTCAAGGCGCACTTCCACAAGGTAAGTGGATGGGTAAGTATCCTGTTCATGATGCCAATTTGTGTCGCCCAGTGATAAGGGGTACTCAGATCCGGGCCAAGGGGTCACTTCTGTAGGTATCACGGTGGCGTGACTCGGTCTGTGATCCCAGGTTCCACAACAAAAAGGGGATTAGGTAAGGGAGATTGTCCGTGACTCCACCCATGGGTTGCGGTGATGAGATGGTGGCACCGCCGCTGCCTCTGGGGATCGTGCCTGGGACTAGTGGTGTGGGGCAGCAAGGTGGAATCCCCTCCATGGGTAGGGGAGGTGTAATCCCGGGGCCCAATTAGGAGTTGTGGTGGTGGCAGGGATTGCAGGGAGTAAGAAACTCACAGTTCGGTTGTCTTGGTGTTGGATGAAGCTAGGCTGATGTGTGTGGTAATAAAACACAGAGTCCTCTGTAAACCAACTTGCTGGTGACCGGGAGCCTTTTGGAGGGGTGTGCTGGTCCCACACACGGTGCAATGAGCAGGAGCCCTCTTTTGTTGCATTGCACCTTGTAGTTTGCTTAGCTCCTCTGGTTGGAACGGGGGAAGTACACTTCCCTGCACTATTTCGGGTTCCCGATGCCGGCGGACCACTATCCTGCCCCGGTTCACTTTGGGTCCCCTCCTAGTTCCTGACCTGTTCCCGCAGTCCAGGGGCTCCAACCCCTGACCGGTCTGCAACTTTCTCTACTGCCCAGGAGACACACTCCTCACTGCTCTGCTGCTCTCCTCCAACTAACTGAACTCCTCCCCTGCTGCTCTTTTCAGCTCCTAACTGGGGGGAGGGGCGGCTGCTCATATGTACCATGTGGGGGTGTGTGTGTATAATCCCAAAGAGAAAGCGATTCCTGTACCCTTGGTGGGGGGGTCCAGTCATCTGTGACTACCTGGTTTTGCCAGGGCGTCACACTACCCTTGCCCCTGGCAAAGTTTACTGTGCTGCGTGTGTGCCGCCCCCGCGTCAGCAGCCGGGCTGCTCAGATCCAGATCCGCGGTGGCTCGAGGGGTCTCCAGACCCGGGGGTCAGGGTCGCACGGCCACTCGGAATAAAGGGTGGGAGTATTTAAAGGGAGGTGCCGTTGGGACGGTAAGGGTCACTGTGTACTCACTTGGTCCAATAACGCTGACACCGACAACTGTGTTAAACCAAAGTTCTGGACACCGCTGCCGCCTGGAGGGAGCACGTCTGGATCCCGAACCCGTTGGTGTTGCCTGTTAGACTGTGACCTTTTCCTTGGCACCTTTTCTTCTAACTGGTCCCTTTAGCATAAAACTAGTCGGGTCCCGCTCACCAGTTTGGCTAACTGGGTGAGCTTGCTCTCAGGGTTCACGCTTGGGATTTTCTGGACTATGTAGTGGGAAAGTCCTATCCCCCTCATTGCGCTAGTACCCCGATTTTCGAGCGGGTGGAGAACAGATCTTGAAGGCTCCGTCCTCGTCAGGTAAATTGTCAGGACGCCTGAAGCTTCTTCCTGATCAAGGGTCCACGTACCCCGTCGTGCCCTGGACCCTGCCCGGTGATGGCACAAGGCTGCCGGCTATCCTCCTCGACAGTCCGTGCCCCTTGTCACGATCCCCTGCGACCGGGGTCCAGCTCCTATCAGGCCCAGACCAACGTCACCTAGTAGACTCAAGGAGCCCAGCTCTTGACCTCTCCTCACGAGAGTCACTCCACAACTACTCGACTCCTCACACTCCTGACTTCCCCTTCCTCCAATCCCCCAAGTGGCCAACCCTATTCCCTTCAGGCTAGCCACTGGTGTGTCTGGTGGGTTGGTGCAGAGTGTTTCTAGGGTTTTGATTAGCTAGTTTTTGGCAAAACCAAAGGTCAAGGACCTGTAACCAAGGAGGAGGTGGATATTGTACAGAAGAGCAGATTGTACAATACCCTGTGACGACCTGATAGGCCAGGGCATCACACATGCATGAACTGAAGTGCAGTCATGTGGCTCTTGCCATGAGACACTCACTGTAGCCATAGAGTCATGTAGTGTCGACATGTGTTCATGGTTATGGAAGACATTCTCATAGTACTGGTGGTGGTTTTCATCATGGTGGCATGGGCACCGGTTGCTCCTTGGCTAATGTCTCATTTAGACAAGCTGATCCAGGCTGTTACATGACTACTAGTGATGAGCGAGTACTAAAAAGCTCGGGTGCTCGAAGCTCGGGCCGAGCCTCCCAAGATACTCGTGTACTCGGGCCGAGCAACGAGCCCAATGTTATCCTATGGGAGACCCGAGTATTTTTGTGAAATGACCCCCCGGCAGCATGGAGAAACCCTAAAAATGTCACAAAAGTCTCAGAAGAGTGCTCAAATGACATGGCAACAGCATGGGGAAGACCCCTTGAAGCATTTATCACTCAAAAGTCACAGCTGTGAACAATTTTGTCCGCGTTTCACGCCATTTTTACGGACTCACCAGAAAACCTTCCAAAATGACCCCAAAATGATTTTTCATGGCAGAAATGTTAAGGGCACATACGCAAGAGTGAGATAGAGCTGGTGTATGTTACTTTTTGAGATTAATACATGAAAGATTTTACGTGAAAACATTGTGTGGCACTCCGATGTCCCTGAGAAGAGACGTACATGAAGGCCTCTTGAGTCTAATGTGCCCATTTTGAGGAAGTGAGTCTTTGTAGTATTTTCCTTTGCCAGGGCAGTCCAAAATTGTGAGGTTCACCAATGCCCCTGCATACAGACGTGCATGAGGGCCTGTAAACCTGAAGTGCCCATTGTAAGGAAGTGGGTCTATTTTAGTATAGCCCTTAGGCAGGGCAGCCAAAAATTGGTAGGCTCCACATTGTCCCTGGATAGAGACGTGCATGATGGCCTGTAAACCTGAAGTGCCCATTGTAAGGAAGTGGGTCTATTTTAGTATAGCCCTTTGCCAGGGCAGCCAAAAATTGGAAGGCTCCACGTTGTCCCTGGATAGAGACGTGCATGATGGCCTGTAAACCTGAAGTGCCCATTGTAAGGAAGTGGGTCTATTGTAGTATAGCCCTTAGGCAGGGCAGCCAAAAATTGGGAGGCTCCACATTGTCCCTGGGTAGAGACGTGCATGAGGGCCTCAAAACATTAAGTGTCCATTGTCAGGAAGTGGGTGTATTATAGTATAGCCCTTAGGCAGGGCAGCCAAAAATTGGGAGGCTCCACGTTGTCCCTGGGTAGAGACGTGCATGAGGGCCTCAAAACATTAAGTGTCCATTGTCAGGAAGTGGGTGTATTATAGTATAGCCCTTAGGCAGGGAAGCCAAAAATTGGGAGGCTCCACGTTGTCCCTGGGTAGAGACGTGCATGAGGGCCTCAAAACATTAAGTGTCCATTGTCAGGAAGTGGGTGTATTATAGTATAGCCCTTAGGCAGGGCAGCCAAAAATTGGGAGGCTCCACGTTGTCCCTGGGTAGAGACGTGCATGAGGGCCTCAAAACATTAAGTGTCCATTGTCAGGAAGTGGGTGTATTATAGTATAGCCCTTAGGCAGGGCAGCCAAATATTGGGAGGCTCCACATTGTCCCTGGATAGAGACGTGCATGATGGCCTGTAAACCTGAAGTGCCCATTGTAAGGAAGTGGGTCTATTGTAGTATAGCCCTTAGGCAGGGCAGCCAAAAATTGGGAGGCTCCACGTTGTCCCTGGGTAGAGACGTGCATGAGGGCCTCAAAACATTAAGTGTCCATTGTCAGGAAGTAGGTGTATTATAGTATAGCCCTTAGGCAGGGCAGCCAAAAATTGGGAGGCTCCACGTTGTCCCTGGGTAGAGACGTGCATGAGGGCCTCAAAACATTGTTCCCATTGCAAAGGAGCGGGTCTCCTGTCGTTGTAATGTCCATTCTGCAAAGAATGGGCGAAAAAATTTACCACTGGGGGTATACCTGAAACAAAGGCCTAAGTATTGCAATTTGTAACGGTCATCATCATGGTGGCGCATGAGGAGAAGGAGGAGCAGTCCAGCGATTATCCAAAGTCCAGAAGTGTGTACCCATGGGTGAGTGGAGGTACATGGCAAACTTTAAATTCCGCTCTCATTTGCTGGTGGTGTGGTGAAGTCTGGCCCAATCCAACCCTTGTTCATCTTGATCAGAGTCAGCCTGTCAGCATTTTCAGTTGACAGGCGGGTGCGTTTATCTGTAATGATTCCACCTGCGGCACTAAAAACACGCTCTGACAAAACGCTAGCAGCAGGGCAGGCCAGGACTTCCAAGGCGTAGAGAGCCAATTCATGCCACGTGTCCAGCTTGGATACCCAATAATTGTAAGGCACAGAGGAATGTCGGAGTACAGTTGTTCGATCTGCAAGGTACTCCTTCAGCATCTGGGCAAACTTAGGATTTCTTGTGGCACTACCCCGCACCTCAGGGGCTGTGGTACGTGAGGGGCTGAGAAAACTGTCCCACATCTTAAAGACTGTTCCCCTACCTCTGGCGGATTGGACTTGTGCCTCTCTCGGCTGTACGCCTCGGTTGTCCACTGATTCCTGACCTATGCCGCTAGCGTTTTGTGAGGGGAATGCTTTGCCTACTTCCGTGACTATGGCCTTCCGGAACTGCTGCATTTTGGTTGACCTCTCCTCCACGGGAATAAGAGACAAAAAGTTCTCCTTGTAGCGTGGGTCTAACAGTGTTACCAACCAGTAATGATTGTCGGCCAAGATGTTCTTAACGCGAGGGTCACGAGACAGGCAGCTTACCATAAAGTCAGCCATGTGCGCCAGACTCTTAACAGCCAGGACTTCAGTAGCCTGACCAACAAGATGACTGAACATGCTGTCCTCCTCCTCCTCCTCCTCCTCCTCATCTACCCTGTCCTCTGGCCAGCCACGCTGAACCGAGGATATGACTGGTGTGCATGTCATATCCTCAATTTGGCCGGAGAGTTGCTCCATGTCTTCATCCTCCTCCTCGTCATAGTCCTCCACTGCACGTTGTGATGAGACGAGGCTGGGCTGTGCGTTATCACCCACACCCACTACTGTTTCTTGCTGCAACTCATCGCGCTCCGCCTGCAATGCATCATGTTTGTTTTTCAGCAGAGACCGTTTTAGAAGGCAGAGTAGCGGTATGGTGACGCTAATAATGGCGTCATCACCACTCACCATCTTGGTGGAGTCCTCAAAGTTTTGGAGGATGGTACATAGGTCTGACATCCATCTCCACTCCTCAGGTGTTATGTGTGGAGTTTGACCCATTTCCCGACGGCTTAGGTGATGCAGGTACTCAACAACTGCCCTCTTCTGGTCACATATCCTGACCAACATGTGCAGAGTTGAATTCCAACGCGTGGGGACATCACACACCAGTCTGTGAGCCGGAAGATGCAAACGGCGCTGAAAGCCGGCAAGGCCGGCTGAAGCAGTAGGTGACTTTCGAAAATGTGCAGACAGGCGGCGAACTTTTACCAGCAGATCAGACAGCTCTGGGTATGACTTTAGAAACCGCTGAACCACGAGGTTGAGCACATGGGCCACGCATGGAACATGTGTCAGCTGGCCTCGCCTCAAAGCCGCCACCAGGTTCCGGCCATTGTCACACACGACCTTTCCTGGCTTTAGGTTCAGAGGTGTGAGCCAGTGATCTGCCTGCTGTTTCAGAGCTGTCCACAGCTCTTCTGCATTGTGGGGTTTGTCACCTATGCAGATTAGCTTCAGCACAGCCTGTTGCCGCTTTGCCGAGGCAGTGCTGCAGTGCTTCCAGCTTGTGACTGGTGTGGAGGGTACAGTGGATGAGGATGCGCAGGAGGAGGAGGAGGCTGAAGAGCATGACATTCCGGAGCTGTAGAGTGTGGGTGAAACACTGACTGAGGTAGGGCCTGCAAACCTTGGTGTGGGAAGGACGTGTTCCGTCCCTCGCTCAGACTGGGTCCCAGCTTCCACAATATTAACCCAGTGTGCCGTCAACGAGATGTAGCGGCCTTGCCCACAAGCACTTGTCCACGTGTCTGTGGTTAGGTGGACCTTGGGTGAAACAGCGTTGTTCAGGGCACGTGTGATGTTTTGTGACACGTGGTTATGCAACGCGGGGACGGCACACCGGGAGAAATAGTGGCGGCTGGGGACCGAGTAACGTGGGACAGCTGCCGCCATCAGGTCACGGAATGCTTCTGTCTCCACCAGCCTAAAAGGCAACATTTCCAGCGCAAGCAGTCGCGAAATGTTAGCATTTAGAACTGTGGCATGTGGGGTGTTGGCAGTGTATTTGCGCCTGCGTTCAAAGGTTTGCTGAATGGATAACTGAACGCTGCGCTGGGACAAGGACGTGCTTGATGATGGTGTTCTTTCTGCGTAGGCAACTGCAGGTGCAGGAGTGGAGGAGGCTTGTTCGCAGGCAGCATGGACAGGGGATTGGCTCGCATGCACAACCAGCGAAGACGTAGCAGTGACATCAGCAAGCACTGCTCCTCGACTCTGTTGTACTTCCCACAAAGTCGGGTGCTTGGCTGACATGTGCCTGATCATGCTGGTGGTGGTCAGGCTGCTAGTTTTGGTACCCCTGCTGATGCTGGCACGGCAGGTGTTGCAAATGGCCTTTTTTGAATCATCTGGATCCAACTTAAAAAACTGCCAGACTCGGGAAGACCTAACATTTGTACAGGCACCTTGTGTCGTCGTGTTGTTCCGGGGAACGGTTGCCTGACTTCTGCCTGGGGCCACCACCCTGCTTCTTACTGCCTGTTGTGATGCTACACCTCCCTCCCCCTGTGCACTGCTGTCCTCGCTCTGCATATCCTCCTGCCAGGTTGGGTCAGTTACTGGATCATCCACCACGTCGTCTTCCTCTTCCGCACCCTGCTCCTCCTCCTGACTTGCTGACAATTGTGTCTCATCATCGTCCACCACTTGTTGAGACACGTTGCCAACTTCGTGAGAACGTGGCTGCTCAAATATTTGGCCATCTGTACAGACGATCTCCTCATGACCCACTTCAATATGAGCTGGCGAGAGGCCAGAATGTGTGAATGGAAACGTGAACAGCTCTTCCGAGTGTCCAAGTGTGGGATCATTAATGTCCGAGGAGGACGTGTACTGAGCCTGGTGGTAGGAAGGAGGATCAGGTTCAGAAATGTGCGGTGCAGTATCACGGCTACTGACACTTGACCGTGTGGAAGACAGAGTGTTTGTGGTGGTGCCAATCTGACTGGAAGCATTATCTGCTATCCAACTAACAACCTGTTGACACTGGTCTTGGTTCAAGAGCGGTGTACTGCTGCGGTCCCCAAGAATTTGGGACAGGACGTGCGAGCGACTAGATGTGGCCCTTTGTTGTGGCGAAATTAGAGCTTGCCCACGACCTCGGCCTCTGCCTGCACCACCATCACGTCCACTTCCTTGTTCCTTGCCAATGCCCTTGCGCATTTTGCAATGCTGTGCACTGCTGACGTGTATATTCACTACTTGTGCGTTATATCAAAGTTTCTGGAAATTGCACACAAGTGCACCTGTACGCTGCCACCAACAGGCACACACGTGCGGTTTTAAAAACCAAGCACGGACGCAATAAGAACCTAACAGGTTTTTTTGGGGAGCGACAATTACAGACAAGTCAGACACTATCTGGACTGTTTTACACTGTGTACACCAGCCCCAGATATGATGAAGGCTGGTATACGGTCACCACTACCCTGCCTGCCTGCCTGCCTGTATACTGGTACAATAGTCCTGACAAGGACTCTTTTGGTCACTAGCCTGTATTCAGACCTGGCTATACCCTGCCTGTATATAGCAACAATAGTCCTGAGAAGGACTCTGCTACTGTACTCCGACCTGGCTATACCCTGCCTGCCTGTATACAACTAGAATAGTCCTGAGAAGGACTTTTGGTCACACTGTTTGCAGCCCTGCAACTGAAAAAGCTATAAAGGGCCGCAAAGCTTTCCCTGAATCAGCGACACTCTCCCTGCACTGACTGTCTGGATAGCTGTGAGCAGAGCACAGCGCGCCGGCCGATATATAGGCTCGGTCACGCTGTGCAGGCCGGCCAATCACTGCAATTCCACAACTAACAGGGCTGTGGCATTGCAGTGGTCTGCCAGCCAATCCCTGCATGAGGGCTGGCTCTCAAAAGAGCGCCAACATGCAGAAATGAAGACCACGAGTACAGCACGAGTATCGCGAGATTACTCGGTCCCCGCCGAGCAGCCCGAGTACAGCGATACTCGTGCGAGTACCGAGTAGTTACAAGCATGCTCGCTCATCACTAATGACTACCGATCTGTTATATACATTGCAGTGATTTACTGGCCTATTTGTGTAGCGCGCCCGTGTCAGCGGCCGAGCCGCTCGGATCTGGATCCGCGGTGGCTCGGGAGGTCTACGGACCCGTGGGGGAGTAGTGCGAACACTCAAATTTAAAAGGGGGGTTATGTACAGTGGGGTTAGAAGTTTGTGATGCCACCCACGGTGCATGGTAAGCTGGAGTACCACAGCTGCTGTTGGGAGCGCCCGGTGGCGGTGGTATGGCAGCAAGGTGTTTACCCCTCCGTAGGGGTAGGGGGTTTGCCCTGGGGACCCGGTGATGGTAATCAAGGGGTGCCTTTGGGGAGGATAGGGTTTTCTGTGTACTCACCTAGTCCAAGAATACTGACATTGACAACTTGTAAACCAGAATTTTGAGCACCACTGCAGCAGGGAGGGAGCACGCGTGGATCCGTGCCCCTTAGGCTATGTCCGCACGTTGCTTTTTACCTGCTTTTTACCTGCTTTTTTGCTGCTTTTTCAACTGCAGCGTTTAATGCCAAAATGGTTGTGTTCTGCTTTTCAAGCAAAGTCTATGGGAATTTGGGTTTCTTGTCCGCACTATGCAGTTCAAACTGCAGCCTTTTTGTTACAGAGCTTTGGTCAAAAACTCAGCTTTGCAGTGCAAAACCCAAATGGCAAAAACAATTGACATGTCGCTCATAGGTCGTTTTGTAGCGGTCACACGTACACATCTCACAAACGACACTACATCGTTCGGTGATATATTGTTTGACCGAGGTGGTCGTGTGGATGTTGTTCGTCATTTGCAGGGTGTCAAACATAGCAATATGTCTGCTGCGTTCCAAACGACAAACAATATTTTGAAACTGAACGACTTGTCAACGATCAACGATTTTCACCCTATTTGCGATCGTTCGGAGTCCCATGTAGGTGTCCTATGCAACGACGTCGCTAACGATGACGGAAGTGCATCACGAAAACCGTGACACCGACGACATATCGTCAAATAAATCGTAGCGTGTAAAGCGGCCTTAAGGCTCAGACCATATCTGGTATCTGAAGATACCTACCTACAGGTTATTCCCTCTCACTTGTAGTTTCACTTCCCATTCTTAAGCGGGCTTTACACGCTGCGACATAGCTAGTAATTGCTAGCGATGTCGAGCGAGATAGCACCCACCCCATCGTACGACCAATATGTGGTGATCGCTGCCGTATCGAACATTATCGCTACGGCAGCGTCACACGCACATACCTTGTCAGCGACGTCGTTACTGTGGCCCCTCTGCCCTGGTCAGGCACCACTGAGTACTGCACCCATGCTGGGGGCAGTACAACGCAGGTATTCCCAGAGGCTGAATAGGGTGTGGACAAACGGAACACTCAGTAACCAGGGGCACACACACTGCTAAAGGGGACCCCTGAGCAGACTCAGGGAGGTGGCGAGGCCCTCGCCTCCCAGCTAGTGGTGTTTGGTGTCACTGGGAACAGGGAGTGTGCAGAGGCAGTCAGTGAGAGGAAGTGGAGAAGAGAAGTCGCGTCTGGTGAGGGCAGAGCAAAGTGGAGCAGAGCCCTTCCAGACACTGCTCAGTTCGTGGCTGCTGACGGGAGAGAAAGGGCTACCTGGTGGTGCCGCCCGAAAACTACCTGAGGCCGGAGCGCAGAGAGGTGGCTGAGTACAGGGACTGCCAGGAGACCCTGCCTGCATGGGGTACAGGTACATAGAGCAGGGGAACATTCAGTTGGCCTGCTTCACCTGCCGGTGGGAGCACTACAAGCTACCACCAACCACACACAGAGTCCAGAGTCACGCAGCAACGAGGGGGCCCATAGGCAACAGAAGGCAGCAGCTAGAATCGTCTGGTCCATGCTGCAAACAAACGGGCCAGAAAGGGGAGAACGGTGAATGCAACTTCCCTGGGTGATCCCAGCAAGACATCACGTCGGAGTCACCTCAAAACATGAGGGCTAGGAAGGCGAGTGAGCAGTAACCCCTATTTCAGCCAAAGGGATACCTGGTTCTTCCTGGTCTACTGAAGTATCGTCCCGGGTTACTCACCCTGCCACCTGATGTGAGTAAAAACCCTGAAAGACACTCTGGTTGTGCGTGTGAGTCATTCTGCGACATGTGGTTCCACACATCCAAACCGGGCCCAGAGGCCAGCCTCACTCTCGGGAGGCCACTACATCCGGCTGCATACAACACCAGCCCCAGGCGTCCTCTAACCTGCAGCGGCGGTCCTATGACCGTAATACCGAGAGTGGCGTCACGAATCCTAAAAAGACAACCTACCTGTGACCAGACTGTCCCTCCATGTGGAGTCCCTGAAGGTAATGCAGACCTGGGCTGGGCTCCACACTGTGACTGCCGAACAATCCCTCCCTCAAGGGGGAGGTGCATTTGGCGTCACCGCGACGTCACTAAGCGGCCGACCAATAGAAGCAGAGGGGCAGAGATGAGCGGGACGTAACATCCCGCCCACCTCCTTCCTTCCTCATTGCCGGCGGCCGCAGGTAAGGTGAGCTTCCTCGTTCCTGCGGTGTCACACATAGCGATGTGTACTGCCGCAGGAACGACGAACAACATCGTACCTGCAGCTGCAACAATAATTGAAAATGGACCCCCATGTCACCGATTAGCGATTTTGAACGTTTTTGCAATGATTCAAAATCGCTCATAGGTGTCACACGCAACAACATCGCTAACGCGGCCGGATGTGCGTCACAAATTCCATGACCGCAACGACATTGCTTTAGCGATGTTGTAGCGTGTAAAGCGGCCCTTACTATGTAAATGAAGCTCAGAGACCACAGCTGAAGATGGCCACTGACATGGATTTTCACCTTCTGAAATGCTACAGTATGTTCAAGTTAGAATATTTTATAATGTTACTTTCCTTGCCAGTATACAGTTAAATGGTCTACATGGACATAATAAAACAATCCAGTTTGTATTTAGGTACAGTATATCACAAAAGTGAGTACACCCCTCACAATTTTGTAAATATTTTATTCTATCTTTTCATGGGACAACACTGATGATATAACACTTTGATACAATGTAAAGTATATAGCTTGTATAGGAGTTTAAATTTTGTGTGTCCACTAAATAACTCAACACATAGCTATTAAGTCTCTTGGGCATGCAGTTCACTAGAGCTTTACAGGAGCCATTGGAATTCTCTTCCACTCCTCCATGATGACTTCATGGAGCTGATGGATGTTAGAGACCTTGAGCTCCATCCCCTCCAGTTTGAGGATGTCCCACAGATTCTCAATTGGGTTTAGGTCCAGAGATATGCTTGACTAGTCCAACACCTTTACCCTCAGTTTCTTTAGCAAGGCAGTGTTCATCTTGGAGGTGTGTTTGGAGTCACTATGATATTGGTGTACTGCCCAGTTTCCGAAGGAAAGGGATCATGCTCACAAAACATATTGGAAGTCATGTAGCTTCACCCAGCCAGCAGCACTCATGCAGCCCTAAGCCATGAACATTGCCTTGCCTGACTGTAGGCAAGACATACCTGTCTTTGTACTACTCACCTGGTTGCCATCGCATACACTGGACACCATCTGGATCAAATAAATTTATCTTGGTCTCTTCAGACCACAGGACATGGCTTCAGTAATCCATGTATATAGTCTGCTTGTTTCCAGGAAACTGGTTGCGGGCTTTCTTGTGTTTCTTGTGCATCATCTTTAGAAGAGGCTTCCTTCTGGGAAGAATGCCATGCAGATCAATTTGATGCAGTGTGTGGCGTATGATCTGAGCACTGACAGACTGATCCCCCAACCCCTGTAACCTCTGCAGCAATGCTAGCAGCACTCATGCATTTATTTTGAAAAGTCAATCTCTGGATATGAAGCTGAGACTGTGTATTCAACTTATTTCATTGAAGCCTGTTCTGAGTGGAACCTGTCTTGTTAAACTGCTGTATGGTCTACTCTTGACCACCATGCTACAGCTCAGTTTCATGGTTTTGGAAACCTTCTTATAGCCTGTGCCATCTTCGTGTAGAGCAACAACTCTTTTTTTCAGAGCCTCAAAGAATTCTTTGCCATGAGGTACAATGTTGAACTTCCAGTGACCAGTATGAGAGAGTGTGTGAGAGATAACACCAAATGTAACACACCTGCTCCCCATTCACGTCTGAGACAATTTGTCCATTTTCACTTACTGTTGTTGCCAGTGTTTTAGACATTAATGGCTGTGTGATTAGTTATTTAGAGGGCACACCAAATTTACACTGTTATACAAGCTGCACACAGACCACTTTACATTGTATCAAAGTGTCATATCTTCAGTGTTGTCCTTTGAAAAGATATTATAAAATATGAGGGATGTACTCACTTTTGTGATATACTGTATATTATGCCTTATCAATGCAAAAGAACCTCATGAGTCATCATCCAAAATGTAGAGGTTTATATATGAGCATGCTTTTAGAAAAGCCAAAATAGTCAGAAGGTTAAATGTAGTTACTGCCTTTATAGCACTGAGATAGGAACCTGTATCCAGACGCTTTATTTCTATATTATGTACTCCTAATTTGTCAACCTGTAACATGATCACTCGGGACAAAAAGATCATTTCTACAAATAAATGGACATGGGAAGACAATTGTATAGCTTTCTTATACACATAGATTTCTATCATTGTCTCAGGCTGTACAGAAATAGCACAAGCTATTATTAATTAATGCGTCCTTTTGGCGTTTTATAGCCAAATGACAGCTAGATTTGGAAATGAGATCCTTACGCCTCCGCAAGCGCTAAGGTCATCTTTCAGAACCTTTATACTTCTCCATTGCTTCGGAGCTTGTTTGGGTAGGGTAGTCTGTCAATCTTCTTTTGTTGAGTTATCTTGTTTCAAAACAAAGGTACAAAGTTTGCCAAATGAAGACTGATGCTCAGTTGTTTTCCTTCGGAGCTGAAATCCTACAGGTTATCTGGTTGCTTCTAAAATAGAACCAGGTTACATTTCACTATACGATGCCAGACTTTCCTGAACACGTTTCACTGAAAGCTTACACTAACTGGCCCTGTGATCTGCCATCCTGGTGTCCAAATAGCAATGAACCATATTACATGTATTATTAAACATAATATAAACTGGCTTCATGTAACGTTTTTAAAAAATGGGATTGCTTCTGGTTTTAGGTTGAATCAAATGTATTAAGATGTTTTTTCTACTTTTTGTTACTAACCTTTCCATTATATTGGGCTGGCTTTCTGATAATCATATATCTGTTCTTAGTTCTTCAATATTTCAGGTCAAACCAGATGGTGGCCTATTTAAATCTTGTCTAACCAGTCATTTACTGCTTTTCATGCAATTTTTCCAGCATTAGCCATTTTGATTTCAATGGGTAGAATTATAAGTTTTTTTTTAAAATGCACTACAGGTCAGAAAACGCACTGCGTGGATGAGATTGTAGAGCTCCAGTTCTTTTTGCTGTTGTTGTATTTTCTGTACAAAATAACATGCAAACACCCCCCCCCCAATGTAACAAGAATGTTACAGGTGAACAAGCCTTGGCACTACTTAATGATATGTACAGAAATATTTAGCCAGGTTCACATTACCGTATTATTGGCCCGAGCGCTAGTTGTGATAAAAACGGACAGCGATTGAACCAATGTTATTCACTGGGGCAGAGCAGATGACCAATTTTTTTCACTGGCAGAATCTGTGTTAAAAAAATCACAGCATGCTTGATATTCCTCTGGACATTGCATGAGACTCACTCATTGAAGTCTATGGCTGTAAAACAAAAATCGGATACCACAGTATATATACATTGCCATTCTATAACATAGGAATCTGTCAATTATTAAAAGCTGCTTCTGTAAAAAAATGGATTCCTCAAGGACTACACATGGATGACAAGTAAAAACAAAATTGTATCTCTGCACAGAAAGCAATGGTCCAGCTCTGGATCTTTCCTGGCTTAGTCTACAGCTTGACCACAAAGTCCCACCATGGGTTCTCCAAGTGAATCTGTGGGCTCAGTTGAGCAGTGAAGCAGTCCTGTGATCCTGCAGCTCAAACCGAGAATTCTAGGCTGAAGTTCTGTAAAATGAACAAATCTTGAAGCAGTTCTGTGATCCTGAAGCTAGAACCGTAGATCCTAGGCTGAAGTCCTGAGGAATATGACTGAATCTTGAAGCAGGTGTGTGATACTCCAGCTGGAACCATAGATTTTAGGCTGAAATCCTGTAGAATAACAACCTGGTGACAGAAGCAGGGCCGCTTTTATTCCCCTCAGTTATTATTTCAGGGTATTATTTCTTATAGGATTAGTGGGACATGGCTACTCTCTCATTGGTCGGTAGTTCAAGCTGACTGCATAATTTCCCTCTGAATGAAGTAGTCAAGTGAGCTGAGGCAAAACACATTTAACAGACAATCTGCTTTTAACAGGCAATCTCCTATCATACTGACATGAGTCAATACCTAACTTCTTTTGATTTATCAAACAAAGAAACCATGCATATGACCTAATTAAGATTAGTTCAACCCCCACACAAGTGGCCAGGCATTGAGTTATTACATTCCTTCCCTCCTTAATTAGCCTTGTAGACTGCGGCATCCTTACCAGGGTGACTCTTGACTGGGCTGCTAGACGTGATAGGCTGCTGATCATCCTTTTCATCCTTGTCGGGACAGTTCGTAGACATTTTCATGATCTTTGTCCTTTTTATGTGATATAGGATTGTAAGGCCAGACTCCATCTGAGTAAACGTCTGTTGTGCCCCGCAGTCCAATTAGCCAACTTAAGGGATTGTGTCAGTTAGGACCGTAAACTCCTTGCTGTAGAGGTATGACTGCAATTTTTTCAGGGCCAGGCATTCTTTGCTATTGGGGTGGAGGTGCTCTCTTGGTCCAAACGTTTCCAGGAGAGAAAGGCTATCAGATACCCCTGACAGTCGGCCCCCACTTGTCAAAGTACGGCTCCCAGTCTGGTATCCGATGCGTCTATTTGGACAATTGGCGGCAAGTCGGGAGCAGTCAGGACTGGGCTTCAGGCTAGCTGGATTTTCAGCTGGAGGAATGTGGACTTTCATTCTTGGGTCCAGATGAGGTTGCGAGCATACCTTTCGGTGATGAGGTCAGTGAGGGGCTATGCTACTGTACTATAATTGGGGATAAGCTCTCTATAATAATTTGCATTCCCTTAGAATGCGCGTAACCGTTTTTGATCGACTGGTGGGGCCACTGGGTATTGACTTCTACTTTTGTGGGTTCTGTATCAACACATCCACTTTCCACTTGATGTCCCAGGTATAACACTTCGACTTTCTCCAGTTGGCACTTGTAGTGGCATATGGGTGAGCTGGGCTTTGGCTACCCTCTGAGCACCTGAGACACATGCTGAAGGTACTTTTCCCAGGTGTCATGGATAGCGATTTTATCCAGATAGGCCTGGGTATACCCCTGGCATACCCCTAGTAACTGGTCTACTATCCTTTGAAAGGTAGCCGGGGCATTCTTCATCCCAAATAGCATCCTTGTGAGCTCAGACAGGCCAAAAGGGTTGATGAATGTGGATTTCGCTTGAGCCTCTTTTGTGAGTGGGATCTGACCAGTAGATCATTCACCCAGGCATGAGGTAGGCGTGTGTAACAGTGACCTCAGTGAGTCCACACAGAAGTGCTCTTGTCCTTCTTGGACACCAACACTACACTAGCAGCCGATGGGCAATGGGAAGGCCCTATGACCCTCATATTTCACATGTCATCCACCTCAACTTTCATAATTGCCAACACTGGAGGTGTCTCCCAGGAGATGGGTTGTCCGAGTGGAGTGGCTGCCCCTGTGTTGACATGATGCTGTACCAGGGGAGTTTGGCCAGGCTAAGTTGTGAACAGGGGTCCAAATGTTCTGAGCAGGTTTGTGAACTGCTGCTTATGGTATGGACCAAGCCACTCTCCAATGGGATAGCCATTACCCCATTCCCTTTTTGGAGTTGACCAATAAGTCCAGATCTGGTCCATATCTGGGTCATCTAAAGGGGAATAACAAACTGACCTCTCGTTCCTCATAAGCTTTTAGCATTGACATGGAAGATCCGTTCACGAACACTTCCTCGATCCATAGTCATGGTGTAGTCAGTAATCCCCCATTTCCTGGTAATCATGAATGATACTGGCCACATGGCTTGCAGCTTGATTATGCATACCAGTACTAATATTAGAACCTTCTGTCCACAGACAAATTCTCACAGTAGGGCAGCACAGTTGTGTAATAATGCATCCCTGCACTCCTTGCTCTTCTGCAGGGACGTGCTCTGACTCACCGCCGTGGCCGGGTCCGTCCATGCTGCCCGGCGTTCCTGCCTCTCCTCCACGTGGGCTTCTTCTCCTGCTACTACCTGGAGTCTGTGCGAGCGTCACAGGATCTACAAAAGGGCTCTTATGGAGTGCGTGCATGCCGCTGCCCCTCTCTTAAAAGGCCAGCGCTCTACTCCTAGGAAGTGCCTCTCAGCCTATCTCTGAAAGGCACTGGGTATTTAAAGCAAGCTCCCACTAGGGGAAGTGCCTGTTCAACACCCTCAGTTCTGTTAATCAGTTGATTCTGTCTAGTCAGTTGTCAGGTCACCCTGTCTCTCCAGTCCTGTCCTGCTTGTACCTATCCTGTCTGTGCCTGGTCCTGTCCTGCCTGTACCTGTCCCTGTCCTACCCAATACCTGGTCCCAGCCTGTCCTGCCTGTTGGCACCTGGGTCCAGCCTGTCCTGCTTGTACCTGGCTACCAGCCAGTGCTGCCTTTTGGCACCTGATTCCAGTCCTGTGCTGCCAGTACCTGCTGCCTGTTTGTCCTGTCTTGTTGGTACTAGTAACTTTGCCTGTCCGTCCTGCTCTGCTGGTGCAATAGACTATGCTTGTCCGTCCTATCCCTTCCATCTGCCTTGCTAGTGACTTTACCTCTCCATCCTGCCCTGTTGATGCTCGAGACTCTGCCTGTCCATCCTGCCTGTGTTGTGTGCCTTGAGCCACCCTGGTGGTACCTGTCTGCACTTGAGACTCAGTTCTGTCTGCTCCTGTGTCCGCCACTGTCCTGGGGGTCAGCTGCCACTATCCCGGTCCTCTTCTCCTTCATAGAGTAGGCCTGAGGTTTCCCTGTGGTTCAGTAGGTTCACTTTTAATTCACCGCAGCACCATCCCCGTCAGTGAGCGTTACAGTATAACTTCATTGTTGCCTTTCCTGAGTTACTTCTAAATTCCTGTGTGCTAAGGCACCTCATTTTCTCCCTAAACTTTTGATTATAATCCAGAATGGGAACCTCTCCTGTGAGGAAGGTGCCCTCCCAACTCTCTCGTACCAGCTATAAAGGCCCTCATAGTTTTCGTCCGTACAGCAATTCGAAAGTGGAGAACCCGGTAGAATCCTGCGGCACCTCTTGGTAGGCGAAGAGTAGCTGCTTCAGGGTTTTCTCTTACCTAAACCGGTCGCTGTGGTGGATGTGACTCAGATGGGCATCTTTGTCCTCCAGTGACGGCGCCACCTCTTTCGGCCATCTTTGTCGCCACCTCTGTGGTCTTTCTGAAGGACGCCTGACGCCATGCACATCCACCGACATTCAGGTCCTGAGCAGGTGCACACAGGTTTCAGAAGGAGGACGAAGATGGCCGAAAGAGGAGGCGCCGCCACTGGAGGACGAAGACGCCCATTTGAGTCACATCCACCGCAGCGACCGGTTTAGGTGAATATTATAAAGTGTTTTTTATGTTCTACACAGCAGTCTGTGCTCTTATATACAGCATGTTAGAATGCTGTATATAAGAGCCCAGTGGTGGTGGCCGCAGTTTATAGGGTAATAAAACTGGTGACAGGTTCCCTTTAAGTGGAAATATTGCTGTAGCAGAATTCAGCATTTATAGGCATTTAGAGTATGTAAATTGTAAGTCAGTTTTGCTTTCTTTGGAAAAAAAAAAACGATATCAGACCAATGAAAGTCATAAGTGAGTGGCTCCACTCATAGATAACCACAAAACCTATAAAGAGTCATAAGTGAATGAGCCAAATAGCTAAAAAATATATATCTTTATTGAAACATTTCTTTAAAAACATACATATATAAAAAAACAACATGAGGTCACAAACAGATATCCTCAGGTGATCAAAAGTAGTAATCTATAAATAGCATAATGCACAAAAATGGTATGTGTCAAGAAAACGATTACTCAAAGAGCCAAAAAAGAGAGTTAAGGGGGCTTTACACGTTAGCGATATCGCTAGCAATTTCTAGCGATAGCGACCATGTAAGTACCCGCCCCCGTCGCGCATGCGATTGTTTGTGATCGCTGCCATAGCGAACATTATCGCTACGCAGCGTCACACATACTTACCTGGTCGTCGTCGTCGCTGTGACTGCCGAACAATCCCTCCTTCAAGGGGGAGGGACGTTCGGCATCACAGCGACGTCACCGCAACGTCACTAAGCGGCCGGCCAATCAAAGCAGAGGGGCGGAGATGAGCAGGACGTAACATCCCGCCCACCTCCTTCCTTCCTCATTGGGGCCGGCGGCAGGTAAGGAGACGTTCCTCGCTCATGCGGTGTCACACATAGCGATGTGTGCTGCCGCATGAGCGATGAACCACAACGTTAAACAACCCGTACCGATTTTTTACTTTGGGACGACCTCTCCATGGTGAACGATTTTCACCATTTTTGAGGTCGCCTAGGGTCGCTGGTAAGTATTACACGCTGCGATATCGTTAATGACGCCGGATGTGCGTCACTAACAACTTGACCCCGGCGACCAAACATTAACGATATCGTAGCGTGTAAAGCCCCCTTTAAAGATAGCCATCGTATGAAAGGGAACAATGGACAATGATAGTTATTATATGTCAAAAAAAGACATAAGCAGGAATGAAAGTGGTTATCCCCTATTGCAAGATACAAAAGTAACAGTGGGAAAATGGAATAAAGGCAGTGCTAAATAAGGCTGCCCCAAATGGAGCTAGTGCTATAAAGCCTTTTCCAAAAAGCCACAATAAACTAGAAGGATGCAGGGGGAGAAACCAGATGAAAGGATCAGATGCAAATGTCCATTATGTCCACAAAGTGGTGATCCTCCCAAACATGGCCAGAAGCCATGAAAAGCCAGGCATATCAAATAAAAGAGACACAATACCAGAATAGAAAACAACCTGAGGGTAAGGAAGTACTGGGGCCCCGTTTGGGGCAGCCTTATTTAGTACTGCCTTTATTCCATTTTCCCACTGTTAGGGGTACTTTGCACGCTGCGACATCGCAAGCCGATGCTTGCGATGCTGAGCGTGATTGTCCCCGCCCCCGTCGCAGGTGCGATATCTTGTGATTGCTGCCGTAGCGAATATTATCGCTACGGCAGCTTCACATGCACTCACTTGCCCTGCGACGTAGCTCTGGCCGGTGAACCGCCTCCTTCCTAAGGGGGCGGGTCGTCCGGCGTCATAGCGACGTCACACGGCAGGCGGCCAATAGCAGCGGAGGGGCAGAGATGAGCATGATGTAAACATCCTGCCCACCTCCGGCCTTCCTCATTGCAGCCGGGACGCAGATAAGGAGATGTTCCTCGCTCCTGCGGCTTCTTACACACCGATGTGTGCTGCTGCAGGAACGAGGAACTACATCGTACCTGTCACTGCACCGGCATTATGGAAATGTTGGACCCTACACCGATGATACGATAACGATGCTTTTGCGCTCGTTAATCGTATCAAAAAGGATTTGCACACTACGATATCAACTGTGACGCCGGATGTGCGTCACTTTCGATTTGACCCCATTGACATCGCACGTGCGATGTCGTAGTGTGCAAAGTACCCCTAACTTTTGTATCTTGCAATAGGGGATAACCACTTTCATTCCTGCCTATGTCTTTTTTTGACATATAATAACTATCATTTTCCTTTTTTGCTGCAGTGCATTTCACACTTCCAGGCTGATCTACAGTCCAAATGTCACAATGCCAAGTTAATTCCGAATGTGTAAACCTGCTAAATCTGCAGGGGGTTGAATACTACTTGTAGTCACTGTATGTATGTTTTTAAAGAAATGTTTCAAGAAAGATATATATTTTTTAGCTTTTTGGCTCATTCACTTAAACTTTTTATAGTTTTTTTTGTTTTCTTTTAGTTATACTAACAAAAGAGGACTTAAATCCTCCATTATTTAGAGGTAATAAACATTGACTTTTTTTTATTGGAATATATTAATCTTTTTACACTTTAAACAGAAAGAAATAAAGATTTTTCCACTTACTGCAGCACTGGCATTAGCGCAGTTCATGAGAAAGTAAATGGGCACGTTATAAAGCCATGTCAGCAGCATTAAAAGTATTAATCATTATAAGTACTAATGGGAATGAATGCTGAGACGTTCGACAAATGCCAGGGAAGCGTGTAATGGAAATATACTGTCGAGGTTAACCGTGTGTTCAGTAGATCAGTCACTGGCATTAGTTGGCGGAAGCATTGTGATTCTTCTCTGCAGTCCAGATAGCAAGGTCAGCTCCAGTACTGAGATCCAGGAAACTGCAAGGGAAGTTAAGAGTAGGACATTTCTTTTTCACTTTTTTTGTTTTATATCCTGCAACATCACTGTAAGGTTATCAGCCACTTCAGCATCTTTTGTATTTAATTCTCAAGAAAATTTCCTGTAAATTGCTTTCATTTCATTGTTAACCCCTTAAGGACCGAGCCACTTTGCTCTCAAGGCCTAAGACACACGGCATGAAAATCGGAGCGAGTGGAATGCCTACGTCCCAACACCCATAAGCGATTATTTTCTCAGCCCTAATCGGACCGAAAAAATAGTCACAGTATACTGCTGGTGCAATGCGATCCTTGTTTCTCTCACACCCATTCAAGTCTATGGGGCGAGAGAAAAATCACACTGCACTCGCAGTACACCAGTGTATTGCAAGTGCAGGGCGAGAATGGCAATAGCCGGCAACAGAGGAGAGAGGGAGATAAATCCTTCCCACCCCTCTGCAGCGCTGGCCCTCCCCTCCTCAGCACCGGCCCTCCCTTCGCAGCTGTGGTCTGATCGCATGATCGGACCTCAGTCACAGTGACACTCGCATGACACTCAGCTCCCGCTGTGCTGCCAGCGGCAGCCAAGTGTCATGCAAGGATCGCAGTAGTCCCCCGTGTGGCCTCGGCCTTAATGACCGAGTCTTATTTTTCAATTCTGACCTGTGTCACTTAATGTGGTAATAACTCTGGAATGCTTCAACATACCCTTGTGATTCTGAGAACGTTTGTTTTTTCATTAACATGTTTCTTCCACTTGGTAAGTTCTGCTCGATATTATTCAAAATTTTCAAACTATTAATTTTTATGCCCTTAAACCATAGAGTTACAGTATATCACACACAATAGCTAAAAAAACCTCCCACGTGTCTACTATACATCAGCATCATTTTGGAAAAATATTTTTAGAAGGGTTAAAAGTTTTTCAGTATTTTCTCATTATTCCAATAGAATTTACAAAACTTATCTTTTCAGGGCCCACACCACATTTCAAGTGACTTTGAGGGGTCTAGGTGACAGAAAATACCCAAAAGTGACACAATTTTAAAAACTGCACCTCTCAAAGTGCTCAAATCCTTATTTAGAAAGCTTTTTTTAACCCTTCAGGTGCTTCACAGGAATTAAATAAATGTTGAAGCAAAAAAAATAAAAATTTTACTTTTTACCCACAAATAGGTTGCTTTAGCTCCAAATTTTGCATTTTCATAAAGGTAACAGGAGAAATTACACTATACATTTTGTGTATTTTCTCCTGATTACAGGGATACTCCATACTTGGTGCAAAACTACCATTTGGGCCCAGAACAGAAAGAGCACCATTTAACTTTTGGAACACAAAATTGGCTGGACTAGATAGTGGACGCCATATTGATTTGCAGAGCCCCTGATGTGCCTAAACAGTAGAACCCCCTACATGTGATCCTATTTTGGAAATTACATCCCTCAAGGAATTTATCTACAGTATAGGTGTGGTGAGCACTCTGAACCCACAGGTGCTTACAAAATCTTATTATGATGAGCCATGAAAATGAAAAAATACAATTTCCCACAAAATTATTGCTTTACCCCAACATTTTTCATATTCAAAGAAGTAAAAGGAGAAAATGGACTACACAATTTGTTGTGTAATTTCTTCTTTATACACTGATATCCCATATGTGATGGAAAACTATTGTTTGGGAGCATGGGCAAAGCTTGGAAGAAGAAATACTTGATTTTTAGAACACAAAATTGTCTGGAATACATAGTGGATGCCATGTCGGTTTTGCAGAGCGTCTGATGTGCCTAAACAGTGGAAACCCCCCCAGTTACCCTATTTTGGAAACTACACCCTTTGAGGAATTTATCTAGACATGTGGTGAGCATGTTGAAACTGCAGGTACTTCACAGAATTTTAAAACGTGATTTTCCCCAAAAATGTTGTTTTACTTTATAATGGTAACAAGAGAAAATGGACTGCATAATATGTTGCGCAGTTTCTCCTGAGTACAGGGGTACCCTTTTTTTGTTGTCAGAAACTCTTGTTTGGGCACATGGCAGTGCTCGGTAGGGAAGGAGCGCTATTTGATTTTTGGAGTGCAAAATTTCCTGGAATGAATTGCGGACACTGTGTTGCATTTGGAGAGCTGCCAAAGTTCCAAAACAGCAGAAAGAGTGACACACTATTTTGGAAACTACACTCATCAAGGAATATCTAGGGGTATGGAGAACATTTTGAACTCATTGATGCTGCACAGAATATTATAATATTGGGCCGTCAAAATGAAATATTACATTTTTTTTTCAACAAAAATGATGCTGAAGAACCAAATTTTTAGTTTTCACAAGTGTAACAGGAGGAGATTGACCACAACATTTGTTAAGCGATTTCTCCTGAGTATGACAATGCCCCATATGTGGTTAGAAACTACTATTCAGGCACAGCGCAAAGCTCAGTAGGGAAGGAGAGCCATATCAGAGACCAGATTTGGCTTTTATGGTTTGTGGGTGCCATGTTACAGCCTCTGTGGTGTCAGTACAGCAACCCCCCCATAAGTGACCTCATTTTACAAACTGCACCTGTTAATGAAATCATCTAGCAGTGAGCATATCAACACCACATATGTTTCACAAAATGTTATATCATTGGGCAGTGAAGAAAAAACAATTACATTTTTACCGCTAAAATGTTATTTGAGCTGCAGATTTTACACTTTCATAAGGGGAAATAGATAAAAATAACATCATAATTATTCCACAATTTCTCATGAACGTGACAATACTTCACATGTGACTGTATAGTGCTCTTTGATGGCGAGACTTGAGAGGGAAAGAGTGCTATTTGACTTTTGAAGCGCAGTTTCCCAGAATAGTTAGCAGACTCCAAATACAGAGCCCCTTCGTGTCAGAAGAGCAGAATCATCCCTTAAGTGACCACAATTTGGAAATTACACCGCTCTGGGAATTCATTTACAGGTCTAGTGAAGATTTTGACTTCATAAAACTTTTCCAGCAACAAGCAGCAATGGATGTTGCACTGTGAAAATGTAAAACTGCCATTGCAATGCCCAGTACATTGTAGTGCTTGTACATTGTGCCCAGCTTGAGCTTCTGGAAACCTTTGTAAGAGAGGCCGAAAAATGAAGTAATAAAACCTTATGGTAGTTGTAGTGTGGGCCACTTGAGTCAATTCAAACAGAGAGAGGGAAGCCAGCTTGATCTGAAAGTGGCAAGCACCATATAAAAAGTATAAATTCACAGATTTATTCCAAGTATACTATAATACAAAATGAAATTTTTAGCAAATAATTGATCAATTTTTGAGCCACCCCTGCCACATCACGGGAAATCTCAATAGGGGGGGTCCTACTCTATATTACGTATTTCATGTGCCATGCGGCCTCCTAGATAAATTAAAAGCAGAACCATATTGGAGCACACATACCTGTAACCTATATATAACTGCTTCCATGTCGCAAAAAGAGGCAACTGCGGATAGGCAGCCCAGTTTCCAGCATGTGCAGCAGACGCCACACATACCAGGACAATGTCAGAACTGACCTTCACAGTGCTAGACCAGCAACCATAAATAAAGGCGGACCAGACCCAAGTATGGTGCTTAATTAGCAATGCCTATGGAAAAAGGGTGAGGCAGCTGAATGTGAACAGCCACCAACAGGTGGCATATATTGCAAACCAAGGTCAGGCGTCCAACTCCCCTGCTCCTCACTCTCTGAGGGTTACCACTTCACTCCTTCTCACTTTGAGAGCTGACTCCAAACTGACTTTCTCCCTCCCACCAGTCTGCCTGACCCCTAGGTGGGCGGCCATGCTCCAACTTGACCAACCCACTGGTGTGTCTGTCCAGCTCTGGTGTGAGGTGTGGTTGGGATTTGTAGTGCGGAGGTCAATGACACTCTTGATGGGAACCTGGAACCACGGGGGGTAGGCCCTGCAACCTGGTGTACAGGATGCAGTTCCCTGTAGCTCCCTGATATATTCAGAGGCGATACATTGCCCCTTGGTTAAACGTAGCTCGTCCCTGATCTACCAGACACCTAGAGTTTTCTTAAAACTGTAATTGTAAAAAGATGACAGGTTAAAAATTCTTCCCACTATGGGGAGGCAATACATTTTTAACATTACAAACTCTCAGAGTTTTGCTTGAGAACAGCTTTGAACGCTACTGGTTGTAGCAGTAGTTGGTGGCTCAGCCTACTCTGCTGCAGCCCCTTCCTGCAAAAGTCCATTTCCATTGTCCCTTTTCCCTTCAACCCGGCACCCAAAACACCTGAACCCTGGTGCCACCGCTAGCCATGGTGTCGCACCTCCCCGAGTTCCTTGCTGTGCCTTTGGTTTCGGGGATTGAACCCCGGTGGTTCAAGGGATGACTCTGGTAGGCACACGAGGTGCAACTATATACAATTAGCACAAGTTCGTGCTATCTGATGCCAGTCCTGCAGCCATGGTCCATATTCAACTCTATAATCAGCAGAAAATCAGGTGACTTTCCCGGTTAATTTACACTTTTGCAACATTTCTAATTATGCAGATATCAAACATTTAAAACACTATAACAGATAACATTTTAATGAGATAGCCGGGTTCCACTACCATTGCTCTCTAAGGTAGTGGGGGGCGGTTGCAGGAGCTGGCATCACTCTTTCGCCCACCATGACGTGCCTTCTCACCTCCAGGGCGTACCAGCCGCGCTCCCCACAATGCCGGCAATAGGAGACTGTTATGATTCAGGAACCGGGGAGGATCAAATAATGCGGAATCCCAAAAAGGTAACAAAGTGACTGGAAACTTAACAGACTGCAGACCTAATCCTGACACACAACTAACAGTAGCCGTGGGGCGTGCCTACGATGACCTGGATGCCTCGACAAAGCTGGAGAACTAAATAATCTTACAGATAGAAATATAAGAAAGCTAATCTGCCTCGGAGTAGTCCCCAAAGATAGATAGATAGCCCCCCACATGTAAAGTCTACGGTGATATAGAAAAACACAATACAAAGCCAGAAAGGACAGATTTCAGAAAAGGTGAGGCCCAAACTATCTTTATAGAAAAGGATAGGAAAGAGCAACTGTCTGCAGCCGTAAAAACCCTAATAAATACCAGCACTACTGATATGGAAAAAACCTGAGGTTACTAAACCTCTCCCCCACTATACCGGCACTCAGATGTTACTGGGATCCAAAAAATACTAATACAGATGAGGGACTGAATAATACCAAGGATGACAAAACACAAATCTTGCAGAATCATGGAGCTAAGTATACAGACACTCCCAGCAGGGAAGGATCCCATTCCACCACGAACTCCACACAGACAAAGTAGGAATCATGCATAGTATCAAAGCAGAACAACAACAAAAGATGGTAAACAAACAGCAGAGGTACAAGACCACTTATCTGAGGGAAGTTCTGGAAGTGAGCAGAGCTGGTTGCAGAATGTCCTTAACACAGGAGCAATTGACCACCGGCAAGTAACAAGAGAAAGCTACTAAGTTACATAACCCAATCTGACCCTGATTGCCAGTCCTCTGCAGGTGTGTCACTTCCATTCCACACATCAACTGCACTGCCAGCACTGACCACAAGAGGGAGCACCAAATTGGAAAACGTATTCACAACAGGAGACCATGTCTCCCGGGTTCAGATTTCTATCGGGGTGCTCCTTTGGGAGGTGTTCTGCGACATACCTCCTGGAAACAAAAACCCCAGCAGCAAGGCCCGCTTCCGCTATGAACCCCCAACCTTTAACAGGGTCGAACCGCTCCACAAGGCCCCGGTATCGCGGCTGTCTGACCCGGAAGGTAGCCTTGCTCAGATCCTCCCTCTCTTTGTGCGTGCGGGCGTCAACCTCTGCCCGACACCGTTCCCGGGTAGCCATTTCTGTGAGCAGCTGCTGGAATTGCCTCTCCCAGTAGGGGGCACTGATCTCGGGTTCCGCCTCCAGGGGAACCAGGTATAGATGGAGTCCCGCGGCCCCGGCAGCTACCGGGAGGCTGCGCTGCAGTGGAACCAACATGTCGGCGGGTTCCTCCTCTGCAGCTGCAACAAAAGATGCCGGTGGTTCTGCAACCGGGGTTGCGACAGCCGGTGATGAGGCTGGAGGTGCGGCGGCCTGGTCTGGTCTGGCCGATGGGAAGGCCGGAGGCATTGCGGCCTGCTCATCTTCCGCGGGGGCTGGAGGTTCCGCAGCCGATGTCAGGGTTAGCGGCTCAGCTGCAGCCGCAGCTGAGGGTGCAGGAGGTGGCATGGCTATTGCTGTGGTCAGTGGCAGACCGGATTCCATGGCCCTGTAGACCGGATCAACCAGAACTGGGTTACTGCTTACTCGCTTCACACGCAGGGCATCCACTTCACGGGCCCACACGGCCGCACGCTCCTCATCTCGACTCTCCAGTTATCCAGCATGAACAGGAACCACGTCCGCATTCACCTGCAGAGCTACACCGTCTCCTTCTTGATCCAGTTAGCCATCCCAAGAACAGTACTCTCAGGTGACCAGTCTCGTTGTTCCGACATCTTGTTGCCTCTCCTTCCAGGAACTTTAATGCAGAGTCCTGGTGTCCCTGCGCCAAGCTCCGCCTTCACATCCTGTTACACCCCCTTTTGGTTCTCATCACCAATCTCTCTGGATGAAAGGTGGGGCTTCGACTTCGCGCTCTTTTGCTGGGGATGATGGCACAGTTGTTGTTTTTGGCGCCAAAATATGGCTGGCACGATGGCGGCAAGGTAATTTTACAGCCACTTTTAGATTTTTGATTGTTCTGTAAGGCACACGTCACCCGGGTTAGCGGGCCCAGTTCTTGTTCTTATCCAGCAGCAGTCGAACTGCTCGGATTTGGGGGTTGCTGTGGCTTGAGGGTCTCCGGACCCGGGGGCTTGCGACCACTCCAAATATAAGGGGATATTTCCAGGGGATAAATGTTCGTGATGCCACCTGCGGGTTGTGGTAAGGGGAGTACCGCCGCTGCCGATGAGAGTACCGAGGCAGATGGTGTGGGGCAGCCAGTTGTCAGTCCTTCCGCAGGTAGGGAAGGCCCCGGACCATGGGGATTTGGTGAACGGGTAGCTTGCTTGGCCTTGGGAAGCAGAGTGCAGGGGTCAGATTACTCACTGCGGTAATCGTGGTGGTGGGTCAGGTGGATTAAGCAGACACTCACACAGATGGTAAACCAAAATCTCTAGGCACCGCAGTCTCTACGGGGGGGGGGCCCGTCCAGGTCCCGCTCCCACCAGGGTCACTTGGTAAGTCCGGAGGCCTGCCTCCATGCACAAATTGGTTTACTGTTGTGGCCCCTTGGTTTGAAGCTTTCGGGGCCCCGCTACCCGTGTGTATGGCAGCTGTGCTCTTGGTGGCTGGCACTTGGGATTTCAGTGGGTTGTGTATTTTGGAGAACCCTACTCCCCGTGGTGTGCTGTCGCCTTCAATCTCTGAGCTTTTAGGGACAGTTCATACAAAGACTATGTTACGGTTGCTGCGAGCACTGGAGACTATGTCCAGATTTCTTGCTACTGCACATGTGCGAGCGCTGGAGACTAAGTCCAGATTTCTTGCTACTGCACATGTGCGAGCGCTGGAGACTAAGTCCAGATTTCTTGCTACTGCACATGTGCGAGCGCTGGAGACTAAGTCCTATCTTGGAGCCATTGCACATGTGCGGGTGACATCATCGCTGACACGAGGTCACATGTCTCTGACACCTTCTATGCCGATTGGTCGCTGGTCATGTGCTTGTGACGCCTTGCTCGGTGATAGGCCAGCATGACGTCACTCTTGTCGTTCTGGCAGCCGATTGGCTCTGGTGTCCTCCATCTTGGATGAGGCACAGAGTCTATATAAGACCCTGACACACGCCGCATGGCGCTCAGTCCTCTTGGTTCATGCATGAGGGTAGACGCCCTGTGCACGTTCCTCTAGGCATTCCTCTGTCTATGCAAGGTGAGCGCTACCGGCAGGGTAGCGTTCTTATACCTTACAGCTTCGGCTGCTGTCCGTATCCTTACCTCTTAGGGGAGCGGACATAGGCAGGTGCCTGAGGCACATGGTCTGGCTGGGCCTTGTGATTCGACTCGTAGGTGGACGTTGCCGCTAGGGTAACGCTCCTTATACTGCGTCTGGCAGTTGTTCGTATCCTCGCACACTAGGGGAGCGAACAGAGGTAGGAGCTTTGTGCGGCTTACGCTGCTGTTCGTCTCTTTTGCACCACTAGAAGAGCGGACCTAGGCAGGTGCCATATCTAGTGGTTCGTGTCCTCGCACACTAGTGGAGCGAACGCAGGTAGGAGCTTTGTGCGGCTTACGCTGCTGTTCGTTTCTTTTGCACCACTAGAAGAGCGGACCTAGGTAGGTGCCATTTCGCACACATTGCCTTTGTCTCTGTGATTGTTAACAGAGATCATTCCACACACCCTCCAAGTGGGGGAGGAATTGCTTTGCTTACTTATTGTATCCTTCTGTGAGTTAACAGAGGTATTGCACTCTGCCATAGTCTGCAGCAGAGTCTTTGCACGGTGGACCCTGACTGTCTGATACTCCTTTGAGTTATTATCAGACAGCCCCCCGTAACATTAGGACTGAGCCAAGGGTCTGGCAGTTATGGCAGAATATCAGCAGTTACACCGTTACATACAAGTACTTGAGTCACGGCTCAAGAGTATAGAGGATAAACCTCAGACCATGGTGACATCTGCACATGATCCTCGACTTGCTCTGCCAAACAGATATTCTGGCGATGCCAGATCATGTCGTGGTTTCATTAGTCAGTGTCAGATACACCTAGAGGTCAACTCTTCTCGCTTCTCTACGGAGAGGTCCAGAGTAGGCTTTATCATCTCCTTACTTCAGGACAAAGCCTTAGAATGGGCGACTCCCCTATGGGAGCGCTCTGATGTGGTTACTCTGAGACATCAAGACTTTCTTGATGCTCTTAAGGCGGTATTCATGGGTCCGCAGGTTACCCATGATGCGGCCCTGAGACTGTTAGATCTATCTCAGGGTTCGTTATCCACTAGTTCTTATGCCATTGCTTTTAGAACTCTGGTGGCAGAACTAGATTGGCCAGAGAAGGTGTTGATTCCTATCTTCTGGAGAGGGTTGGCAGGCTATGTCAAGGATGCTCTTGCTACTCGTGAGGTCCCTGCTTCTCTGGAGGACTTGATCACAGTAGCAACGAGGATCGATGTACGCCATAAGGAACGTAGACTCGAGGTCTCTTCCTCATGCCCTAAGCATCGGGCTATTCCAGTTGTTGAGGGTCCACTACCATCTTCCTCAGCATCTGAAACATCTCCCACTCCTATGGAGTTAGGTCATACGTCTTCCAGACTACGCAAGTCTGGTCCTCCTATATGTTACGTATGTCGTCAGGCTGGGCACTATGCCAACAAGTGTCCTAGTCGTCAGGGAAACTCCCTGGTCTAGTAACCATTAGAGGGGGGTTACTAGAGACGTCTTCTGCACCCTCTAAGTGTTGTATCCCAGGTCAGCTCTCGTTATCTGAGAATACATGGCCTATTATGGCTTTTGTGGATTCCGGAGCTGACGGGACTTTTGTGTCCTCAGGATTTGTAAAGGGACACAATATTCCCTCTATCATGTTAGAGGCGCCTATTCCTGTCCGTGTTGTTAATGGAACTATGTTGTCTGACTCCATTACATTGAGGACAGTTCCCTTGCGCCTTTCCCTGTCTCAGGGTCACATAGAGGAGATTTCTTTTCTTGTTTTGCCTGAGGGTATAGACGACATCCTTCTGGGTCTCCCATGGCTTCGGACTCATGCTCCTCACATTGACTGGGAGTCTGACAGCATTATTAGTTGGGGTTCGAAATGTCAGTCCCGATGTCTTCCCTTACCACCTAAGGTCATTGCGGTTGCATCTACTGATCTCTCTCCCATACCTACACCCTATCTGGATTTCGCTGACGTGTTCTCCAAACAGGGTGCTGAGGTTCTTCCACCCCATAGGCCGTATGACTGTGCCATAGACCTTATCCCAGGTTCGGTTCCACCTAAAGGCAGGGTTTACCCCCTGTCGATACCTGAGTCGGAGGCCATGTCGACCTATATAAGAGAGAGTTTAGAGAAGGGGTTCATTCGTAAGTCTGTCTCTCCCGCGGGAGCTGGGTTTTTCTTTGTTCGGAAGAAAGAGGGTGATTTGCGTCCCTGCATAGATTACAGGGGTCTCAACGCAATCACGATAAAGAACAAATACCCATTACCTTTAATTTCGGAGCTCTTTGACAGACTGAGAGGAGCTCAAGTTTTTACGAAGTTGGATCTGCGGGGTGCGTATAACTTGGTACGAATTCGAAAGGGTGACGAATGGAAGACCGCTTTTAACACCCGAGACGGTCACTATGAATACCTCGTCATGCCTTTTGGGTTATGTAATGCACCCGCAGTATTTCAGGACTTCGTAAACGATGTGTTCAGGGATTTACTGTTATCCTCAGTAGTGGTGTATCTGGACGACATCCTGATTTTTTCTCCTGATCTGGAGACTCATCGTCAGGATGTCGTTCGTGTCCTTTCCCGTTTAAGGGAGCACTCATTGTTTGCTAAACTCGAGAAATGTGTATTCGAGCAGTCCTCATTGCCTTTTTTGGGTTACATTATCTCACAAGAGGGCCTGGCTATGGATCCTGCGAAGCTCTCTGCTGTCCTGCAATGGTCCGAACCTCATTCCTTGAAGGCGGTGCAACGCTTCTTAGGATTCATAAATTATTACAGGCAGTTCATACCCCATTTTTCTACTTTGGTGGCCCCTTTGGTGGCCTTGACTAAGAAAGGTGCTAATCCCAAAGCCTGGTCTACTGAGACATCTCAGGCTTTTGAGGCAGTAAAAAGACACTTTTCAACTGCTCCCGTTCTTCAAAGACCCGATGAGAGTAAGCCCTTCCTCTTAGAGGTTGATGCCTCTTCAGTGGGTGCTGGTGCGGTCTTGTATCAAAAGAACGGTGCAGGTAGAAAAAGGCCGTGTTTCTTCTTTGCTAAAACCTTTTCACCGGCAGAGAGAAACTATACCATTGGGGATAGGGAACTGCTCGCCTTGAGATTAGCCTTGGAGGAGTGGCGTCACTTGCTGGAAGGAGCGAAACATCCTTTCCAGGTCTATACAGACCATAAGAATCTGACGTACTTACAAACCGCTCAGCGTCTGAATCCTCGGCAAGCCCGCTGGTCCTTGTTTTTCTCCCGCTTTCACTTCTCCATCAACTATCTGTCTGGGAGTAAGAATAACAAGGCAGACGCCCTGTCTCGCTCTATGCTTTCTACCCAGGAAGAGATTGACGAACCTCGTCTTATCCTTCCCTCCAGGGTTTTTCATACGCTCTCGCCTGTGACGTTAGACCAAATCCCACCGGGCAAGACCTTTGTTCCGCCTGATCGACAGAATGATATACTGTCATGGGCCCACACCTCAAAGGTGGGTGGGCATTTTGGTATTAGACGGACACGAGAGTTACTGGAGAGGTGGTATTGGTGGCCACACTTAGCCAGCCACGTCAAGAGATATGTCGGTTCCTGCTACTCGTGTGCTCGCAACCGTCCATTACGGCAGAGACCGGCTGGGCTCTTGCATCCTTTACCAGTGCCAGATAGACCATGGGAGGTGGTAGGCATGGACTTTGTGGGTGATCTTCCATGTTCACAGGGACATAGATTTGTGTGGGTCATTACGGACCATTTCTCCCGGATGGTTCATCTCGTACCGTTATCGAGAATCCCATCTTCCAGGGTACTAGCCAAACTATTCCTCAAGCATGTCTTTAGGCTTCACGGGATGCCAGATCGTATCATTTGTGATAGAGGCCCGCAATTTGCTTCCCGTTTCTGGCGAGATCTTTGTAGCCTTCTGCAAATTGAGTTGAATCTATCTTCGGCATACCATCCGGAGACCAATGGTTTGGTTGAGCGTACCAATCAATCCATGATTATATACCTTCGACACTTTGTTGCTGAGAACCACGATAACTGGTCCTCCCTCCTACCCTGGGCAGAATTTGCCCTTAACAATTCGCTGGCTGAGGCCACTGGGCAGACACCGTTCGTACTCAATAATGGGCAACACCCTAGGGTACCGGTACCGTTTCCCGCTGCTGCACCTCCTCCTCTTGTGGCCGACTGGGCAACTAATGCCAGAGAGGTTTGGGATCGGACTCAAGAGTCAATCCAAGCAGCTAAGGACCGTATGAAGACGGTGTCCGATCGGTTTCGTCGCCCGGCTCCTGTCTTTTCTCCAGGGGACTTTGTGTGGCTCTCTGCAAAAAACGTGAAACTTAGAGTGAGCTCTGTCAAATTTGCTCCTCGCTTCCTGGGTCCTTATGAGGTTCTTCGACAGGTAAATCCTGTAGTCTACCAATTGAAGTTACCCGTCCATCTTAGGATCCATGACAAATTCCATGTTTCACTGCTAAAGCCGGCAATTTTACCTCACGCTCGTGAAGTGCACTCTCCTGCTTCTGATTCCTCTCGCTCTAGCTATGAGGTACGAGCCATAGTTGGTTCTAAGATGGTTAGAGGGCGCAGGTTCTTCTTGATAGATTGGGAGGGCTACGGCCCGGAACATCGCTCTTGGGAGCCTGAGGAGGCTGTCCATGCTCCCGACTTAGTTGCTGATTACCTGCGTCGCCGGGAGGGGGGCCCTTGAGGGGGAGGTACTGTTACGGTTGCTGCGAGCACTGGAGACTATGTCCAGATTTCTTGCTACTGCACATGTGCGAGCGCTGGAGACTAAGTCCAGATTTCTTGCTACTGCACATGTGCGAGCGCTGGAGACTAAGTCCAGATTTCTTGCTACTGCACATGTGCGAGCGCTGGAGACTAAGTCCTATCTTGGAGCCATTGCACATGTGCGGGTGACATCATCGCTGACACGAGGTCACATGTCTCTGACACCTTCTATGCCGATTGGTCGCTGGTCATGTGCTTGTGACGCCTTGCTCAGTGATAGGCCAGCATGACGTCACTCTTGTCGTTCTGGCAGCCGATTGGCTCTGGTGTCCTCCATCTTGGATGAGGCACAGAGTCTATATAAGACCCTGACACACGCCGCATGGCGCTCAGTCCTCTTGGTTCATGCATGAGGGTAGACGCCCTGTGCACGTTCCTCTAGGCATTCCTCTGTCTATGCAAGGTGAGCGCTACCGGCAGGGTAGCGTTCTTATACCTTACAGCTTCGGCTGCTGTCCGTATCCTTACCTCTTAGGGGAGCGGACATAGGCAGGTGCCTGAGGCACATGGTCTGGCTGGGCCTTGTGAGTCGACTCGTAGGTGGACGTTGCCGCTAGGGTAACGCTCCTTATACTGCGTCTGGCAGTTGTTCGTATCCTCGCACACTAGGGGAGCGAACAGAGGTAGGAGCTTTGTGCGGCTTACGCTGCTGTTCGTCTCTTTTGCACCACTAGAAGAGCGGACCTAGGCAGGTGCCATATCTAGTGGTTCGTGTCCTCGCACACTAGTGGAGCGAACGCAGGTAGGAGCTTTGTGCGGCTTACGCTGCTGTTCGTCTCTTTTGCACCACTAGAAGAGCGGACCTAGGTAGGTGCCATTTCGCACACATTGCCTTTGTCTCTGTGATTGTTAACAGAGATCATTCCACACACCCTCCAAGTGGGGGAGGAATTGCTTTGCTTACTTATTGTATCCTTCTGTGAGTTAACAGAGGTATTGCACTCTGCCATTGTCTGCAGCAGAGTCTTTGCACGGTGGACCCTGACTGTCTGATACTCCTTTGAGTTATTATCAGACAGCCCCCCGTAACAGACTATCCTTCACAGGCTAATTAACAGGTTGCTTGAAGCTACTTCCCGATCTAGGGTCCTGTACCCCGCCGTGCTCGGTACCGGTAAAGTGGTTGGGCTTTCTGGTGCCAACAGTCCTCCTAGACTTTGTCTGTTACACTCCTGTCCAGTGTCCCTAATACCGGTCCTCGACTCCTGTGGTCCCGGACCACCGTCTGCGACTCAACGTGTCGCCTCCCTGGCAGCTCCAACTCCCCTGCTCCTCACTCTCTGAGGGTTACCACTTCACTCCTTCTCACTTTGAGAGCTGACTCCAAACTGACTTTCTCCCTCCTACCAGTCTGCCTGACCCCTAGGTGGGCGGCCATGCTCCAACTTGACCAACCCACTGGTGTGTCTGTCCAGCCCTGGTGTGAGGTGTGGTTGGGATTTGTAGTACGGATATCAGTGACACTGTTGATGGGGACCAGGAACCACGGGGGTAAGCCCTGCACCCTGGTGTACAGGTTTCAGTTCCCTGTAGCGCCCTGATGTATTCAGGGTCGCAACACTTTCACTAAATAAACATTTGCATATCGTGCCTATTGTTAATGTTCGGCAGTTGCAGCTTTCTTTAACACAACAGTCTAGAGGTGTTCCTATAGTGAAACCCTGTGATGCTGGTCTAGTCTGTCTGAACTCTTCTACTTGTACATGTCAAGCCCCTCCTGCAGTCAACTCTGCTAATTCATTCCTTCGTTATGGGTAAGAGAAAATTATACATCTATTACACTTGAACAAAGCTTCTGAAATTCGACATTGACAACTTTGCCGAATTTTCACCAAAAGTTTGATTTGTGGTGAATAAATTTAAGTTAATCTCAAAAATGGAAGCTTGTAATTGCTCTTAAAATACATGGGGAAAAGGACAGAAAGAGTGAACCCAACAGACCATAAGAACTTACACTTTACAGGAGAGAGAAAGAGAAGACTTTGCTGTTCATAAGAGCTTACACTGTGAGATGAGAGAGTACTCTGCTAAGCATACATGTTTACACACTACAGAAAAGAGAAAGCAAAGACCTCGCTGATTATAAGAACTTACACTCTAAAGATGAGAGAGAGGACCCAGCTGACCATAAGAGCTTACACTCTACCGGAGAGAGAGAGGACCTCACTTACCATAAGAGACTTAACAGGAGATAGTGAGCCCCACTGATCATAAGAGCTTCACTCTACAAGAGAATGAAAAAGAGGGGCCCGTTAACTCCAAGAGCTTATACTCTACATATTCTGTAAGACATCAAGGCTGCATGCAGTGGGTGACTTGTGGCAGAAGAATGAGAGAGGAGACATGAGTTGAAATAGTGAGATGCCTGAGAGTTGACCGAGACACAAAACTGGCCTTCAAACAGAGTGGCCCCTGACAGGAGACTCCGGTAGACAGAACTTTAGCGACAAGGCCCAAAGCCTGAAAGGTAAAAAGTCAGAACCCCTTAAGTCATGAAAAAATTGGCTTTACCAGATGGAGTATTCCCAAGCTTCTGGGAGCGTGCAAGGCTTTACTCTGGCACTACTTGCTACCCCCTATCTGCCTCCTCTATGAGGACAAGAGGTGTGAATTCTGAAGCGTCTGAGAGTACAAGGCTCCACTCTTGTCATAGTTGCAAAACTTCTTACCCCCTCCCCTACGAGGAGAGAAGATGTGAAAAAGAGAACGTGACTATCAAAAATTTGATTGTAGTGTTAGGCTGAGTTGTGCTTGGACTCAACGAAAATTATGCTTGTACTACTTTAACATGAAGATGTGTACCCGTCATCTTGTGTATAGAGTTGATGAACATGAACCGTCAAGTAAAGAGTTTTTGTTAAAACTGAACTGGTGGTCTCCTTGTGAAAGCGAATTGTAATTTTGGGCTTGCCAGCCAATGCCAACGGCAATATGTGGCCTACTTGGGCGAGCAGTCCAAACAATACAAGTTCACACACCCTGCCGGGACCATGTCTTGTATATAGAATGTCGGAACGTTCGCAGTCAATCTCTGTCCACAACTACAACCCCATGGCACTCTACATTTGCATCATCAACCAATTTGGCAATTTATTAGGAAACACAATAACAGGATCTGTCTTCCATTTTCTGTTAAAATTAAAGATAAGTTTATTCCAAGCAGATCAAAATAATTTTTTGATGTCCATTTTGATGTGGACTTTGAACATTCACTTTAGAGAATGCTGCTTTAGATTAAAAATGATGGGAACAATCTGTAGCGATTTGTAATCCAGACAAACCTACTAATTTATGAGGGGATCTAAGACTTTAGCAAAGTGCTATATACTGTAAAGTGCTATAGTATAAAGTTGATATGGTGTTTTTTTACAAACATTTAAGAAGCTTGATTCTTTGAAATCTAATTAATTTCTGGAAAAGCCAATGTAAAGTGCAAGTGTCCTTCACATTTAATAAAATATGAACATCATTTCATTTATATTTTAGCAATGTAGTTGTACGTTTTTTTAAGGAGGTTACCTAACACTTGCAAACATAAGAATTTTAAAGACATGGGGTCATGCTCCTTAACTTACACTCCCACACATACACTGAATCTTAGCACTCAAAATGCAGAATTCCAGGCCACTGCTTCAGATGATTGAAGATCTTAACTAACTTTCACAGTGCTTTCTACCTATGCCAATAAACATTCTAGGATAGGTCATATGTTTTTATTGAAGTCTTGTTGAAATGTTTTGCGGTGTAAAAAGATTCTTTTCCTGCAATCACTTAAACAGTGTTTCTAACTTTGCCTTATAAATGAAAGTTTATAATATTAGCATACCACTATAATCTTGCATCAACTTATCTGACCCCTGGGATGTTGTTTATAAACTGGATAACTACATTTTTGACTTCTACATAATTGGGTGAAAGTTTTGAGGAAGTTTTAAATTACAGTCAATTTATTTTTTAACATTTTAATGTTGTCATCTCCCTAGTCTCTTTATCCAGCTTATACTATTTCCAACAATGTAATACTTAATGGACCAATATTTAAATCTTTGTCATATAATGGCTATGCCTTAAAAGACAATGTGAAAATCATCAAGAAATACTTTTTTATGGATTGTTTTTACATAGCTAAATAAGTCATCATTAAATATTTGTACCGCTACATGAAATCATATAATAATGACAGACCACATTTGGGTTATGGTAATGTAGGTTATAATTGAAGCCATTCTCCACCTTTAAATTCCATGTTGTTCAAGGTCCAGACTTCTATTCTAAATAAAGATGGTGACAACATTCTATCCTAATTTCTACAATGTGGTAAGCTGTCATGATGTCACTGTAAGAAAGCGAGGGACAGGGACTGGGGCTGTCCAACACGCTAGGGTTTCCTATGCAATCCCTAAGCTCAGGGTTACCCTTAATGGTGAAGATGCCTGAGCCACGTGCCTGGCTTTGCTCCCGACCAGAACTAATCCGATTTCCTCCTCCCACCAGGGAAGGAAGGGGCAGGAGTGAGATGGAAACACAAATAAAAACAGACAAGGAAAAAAACAAAACTTGACACACTGCAAACACACACTGCACATACACAGGAAGAAACAATGAAAGAATCAGGGGAAAAGTAATAACAGGAAGGTAGCAACAAAAAGACAACATGGTTTAACTTCACAACCACACACAGCAACAAGTACTACAGCCACCAGTTAGTCTGGATCACAACACCTCACCAGATAAGCTAAGATAAACTATGTCTGATATAGAAGGAAGGATCTAGCCAGCATATATAGGAAGGGAGCAGATGTGTTTGACTTCCCCCCAACATGTAATCAAAGAAGATTTACAAACAACTCTTGCTAGCCTGCCTATCAACTAGCAATCTGTTGGTTGACACCCGACTCAGCCTGTGCTGATTACAGACCTCAGAGAAGTTATCAGGCGGAGTGCCAGAATCTGTAGTCTGAACAGATCCCGCAATCGCCATGACAATCGGCGATGTTTGTAAAAACCTCCGCGTGACATAAGCTTCCATAAATACCCAATAGCCAATGGCTGACCCTTCTGCTGCATTTTAAAATCCCTTGTTGCACACTGTTTGGCTGAGAGCTACAGGTTATTAATAGCAGCTGTGAGTGGTTGCTATGAGAACAAAATAAATTGTAAGTATAAGAAGCTCATGTGTGAGGTAATAAGATGTTGGTGGGGAGATGAATAGAGAGAGACAGAAAGAGAGACAGACAGAGACAATCACAGAGACAGACAGGGAAAGAGACAAATAGAGAAAGACAGACAGTCAAAGAGAAAGGCAGACAGAAACAGATAAACAGACAGGGAAAGAGACAGAGAGAGAGACAGACAGTCAAAGAGACAGAGGCAGACAGACACAGATAGATAGACACAGACAGACAGGGAAAGAGACAGGCAGACAAGGAAAGAGAGAGAGAGACAGGGAAAGAGACAGAGACAGGGAAAGAGACAGACAGGAAAAGAGACAAAAACAGGGAAAGAGACAAAAACATGAAAAGAGACAGAGACAAGGAAAAAGACAGGGAAAGAGACAGAGACAGATGGGGAAAGAAACAGACTGGGAAAGAGACAGACCTGAAATGAGACAGATGGGGAATGAGACAGATGGGGAACGAGACAGACGGGGAACAAGAGAGACCTGGAACATGACAGACCTAGAAAAAGACAGACAGGGAAAGAGATAGATTGGGAAAGAGACAAATGGGGAAAGTGACAGATGGGGAAAGAGACAGATGGGGAAAGAGACAGTCCTGGAACGAGACAGGCAGGGAAAGAGACTGACAGATACAGAGAGAGAGAGAGAGACACAGAGATAGAGAGACATACACACAAAGAGATAGAGAGAGACAGAAAGAGAGACTGATACAGAGACAGACAGAGACATGGACAGACAGACAGACAGAGAGATAGACACAGACAGACAGGGATAGAGACAGAGACACACATGGATAGAGACAGAGACACACATGGATAGAGACAGACCGAGACAGACAGAGACAGACACACAGAGACAGACACACAGAGACACAGACAGAGACAGACACACAGACAGAGACGCAGGCAGACACAGAGACAAACAGACAGTTAGAGACAGCCAGAGACAGCCAGCCAGAGACAGACAGAGACAAACAGACAGAGACTGGGCGAGAAAAAGAGATGCAGTTACTATCCCGGGCACCGCCCGGGTACTATAGCTAGTTATTTATATTTACCAAATGCCAGAATAATGAGAGAGAGAATGTTTTAAGGCTCATTTAGTACATTCATAGAGTCCAAAGATTGCATACACTAAGCGTACTATGCCTTTAAACAATATGGGACAGCCCATATGATGAGGTCATGTCTTTAGAATCTTCTGATACGTTTATTGGCAACATCTGAGTTAATTAGAAATACACATATGAATGTATTTTAATGCATACTTGAAACACACTGCTTCTTTGTGTAGCATCATGGGAAAGTTAAAAGAAATCAGCCAAGATCTCAGAAAGAAAATTGTGGATTTGCACAAGTCTGGTTCATCTTTGGGTGCAATTTCCAGATACCTGAAGGTGTCTTGTTTATCGGTACAAACAATTTTATGCAAGTACAAGCAAGATGGGAATGTCCAGCCATCATACCGCTCCGGAAGGAGACAGGTTCTGTGTACCAGAGATGAACGTGCTTTCGTCAGACTAAAAGAAGAACAAAAGCAGAAGACCTTGTGAAGATGATGGCGGAAGCTGGTAAGATTGTGTCATTATCCACAGTGAAACAAGTACTGTATCAATACGGGCTGAAAGACCACTCTGCCAGGAAGAAGCCATTACTCCAACAGAAACATAAAAAAGCCAGAGTAATTTTTGCAAATGCACACCAGAACAAAGACCTTCGTTTTTGGAGGCATGTCCTGTCTGTTCTGCCGAAACTAGAATTGAACTGTTTGGCCATAATGTGAAGACATCTGTGGGGCTATCATACTGTGGTAGGCATTATACTATGTATAATGGAGCTATAGGAGCACTACACTGTGTATAGGGGCATTATACTGTTTATAGGAGAGCTTAAAGGACATTATATTTTGTGAGGACTATACTTGGGACCATCATACAGTGCTATTGTGCATTGTGCCAGTACAGTGATATCCCCTCAGTGGTCCACCCAAGTCTCGCCAATATCTGCTGGTGGAGTCGCAAGGATCAGGGTTAGGTGAGTGTGTGATGTTTATTCTTTATTTTAATAGTTCTTGTATGGAGATTATGGGTGCATCATTCAGTGTGGGTGTCATCATATAAAGTGGGGACAACTGTGGGGTCATCATACAGTGTGAGGGACCATCATAAAATGTAGGAAACATCTTACTCTATATAGGGGATATTATACTGTGTATATGTGTCGCCCCCGTACCAGCAGCCGGGCTGCTCGGATCTGGATCCGCGGTGACTCGGGGGGTCTCCGGACCTGGGAGTCGTGCGGCCACTCAAAATGAAGGGAGTATTTACAGGGGATTGTGTTTAGAGTTTGTGATGCCACCCATGGTGTGTGGTAATGTGGAGTACCACTGCTGCAGTTGGGAGTACCCGGGGGCTATGGAGTTGGGCAGCTAGATGTTAGAACCCTCCACGGGTATGGGTGATGCCCCGGGACTCGGTTGGGTTCTGGGGAGTGCCGTTGGGTGGGAAGGGGGTCACTTTCGTACTCACTCAGTCTAGTAAACTGACACCGATAGCTGGATAAACCAAAGTTCTGGATAACGCTGCCACTGAGGGAGCTAGTTCGGGTCCCGTCCCCGATGGTGCTGCCTGGTGATCCGTGACCTTCCTCCTGGCACTAAGTTCACTTCTCTGTTGGTCCCGGTAGTATAGAACTAGACCGGTTCTGCTCCCCAGTATGGCTAACTGTGGGAGCTTGCTCTCAGGGTTCACGCTTGGGATTTTCTGGACCATTTTTGTGGAAAGTCCTATCCCCCTCGTTGCGCTAGTACCCTGATTCTGGAGTGGGTGGAGAGCGGATCTTGAAGCCTCTGTTGTCGTCGGGTAAATTGTCAGGTTGCTTGAAGCTACTCCATTACCTAGGGTCCACGTACCCCGCCGTGCCCTGGTCCCAGCCCAGTGATAGTACAAGGCCGCCGGCTGTCCTCCTTGACAGTTCCGTGCCCCTTGTCATGATCTCCTGCGACCGGGGTCCAGCTCCTACCAGGCCCAGACCACCATCTGCTACCTAGGTGTCTCCAAGGAGCCCGTCTCCTGACCTCCTCCCTCCTTCACTTCCCACACTCAACTCTCCACTCACTGACACTTCTGACCTCCCCTTACGAACCCCCCAAGTGGATGACCCTATTCCACTCAGGCCATCCACTGGTGTGTCTGTTGGGTGTGGTGCAGGGTGTACCTTAGGACGTTAATCAGCCAATGTAGGCAACACCATGTAGTTGGGGACCCACAACTAAGGAGGAGGTGGATATTGCACGGGAGGGCAGATTGTACAATACTCTGTGATGACCTGATAGTCCAGGGGCGTCTTTGGGTACATTATACTGCGTGAGTACAACTGTGTGAGGACAACTATGGGAGCAATTGTACAACATGAGGTGCATTATAATAGGGAGGCATTATGCTGTGTAAAGACAACTGTGGGGGCTATCACACACTGTGAGGCATTACACTATGTATAATGGAGCTATAGAAGCATTACACTGTGTATAGGGGCATTATATTGTTTATAAGATTATCAGAAATGCCTATAACCTTGAATGACCTCACTGCCTCACCACCGTGCGGAGCTGCCGCCCCACCACCGTGCGGAGCTGCCGCCCCACCACCGTGCGGAGCTGCCGCCCCACCACCGTGCGGAGCTGGCGCCCCACCACCGTGCGGAGCTGCCGCCCCACCTACACCCCACCTACTGTCTCCTCCCCATAATCCTATAGAATGTAAGCCCGCAAGGGCAGGGCCCTCTTCCCTCTGTACTAGTCTGTCTACTGTAACTTGTATATGTATTTTGTATGTAACCCCCTTCTCATGTACAGCACCATGGAATCAATGGTGCTCTATAAATAAATAATAATAATAATAATAATAATAATAATAATAATAATAATAAGAGGACTTTAGGGGCATTATATTTTGTGAGGACTACACTTGGGACCAGCATACAGTGCTAGGGTGCATTGTGTCATGCATAATTGGGCATTATATTGTGTATAGGGGCTATTTGGCCATTTTACTGGATAAGGACTACAGTGGGGCCCATGTTACTGTGTATAGGAGAGTGAGCCTATCATACTGTGTAAAGGGTCGCTGTACATGGAGGTACTCAGGAGACATTATTATTGCACATGAGGGTAGACAAATGACATTATTATTGTATATGGGAGGACTCAGGTGACCATTCAGGGGGTGTGTGATGATCGAGGTCTGAGCATGACTACAGAAGTGTGGCTCCTTAAGTGTACCGCAGAAATATACCATAAATAGTCCAGAAAATAAACAGAAGGTAATAATTACCACTGTTTACTATACATACTTGCTTTTTTTTGCCTCACACTCTATCACCATGCTCACATATGATTTTATAGTTTTTGCCCCACTAATCCTAACACTCATTCGCAATCCCCAAACCCCCGCATTATCTAACCAAATAATTATCTCCCCTTCCCTCCTAACCCCTCACCTCACCTAATCTGCAGATCTGCTTCTTCACCTCAGATCTCTTCTTCTAAAACACAAAAAAAGACGGCCACGCTCCTTCCTCTACCTGCTCTCCCTTTCTCTGCTTCTTCTCGCTTCCGGGGATACACAGTATCTCTCAATCCTGACTTTCCATCTGATACTTCCCATCAATTCTCCCTCCAATCGGCCTCAAATTAATATAAACTACCGCATTGTCGCACATGTAAAACCTGTGCCCTTGGCCCCCATACCCCTGCTCCCTCTCTCTGGAGCACTTTGGAATGCCCACTCCATCTGCAACAAGCTCTATGTGATCCATGACCTCTTTACCTCTCAAAATCTAACTTTCCCGGCCCTCACCGAAATATGGCTGACAGGCTTCAATACTGCCTCCCCTACTGCACTGTGTTATGGTGGCCTCCACTTTACCCACACTCCTCGCCCTGGCAATAGACATGATGGAGCAGTGTTTTGTCTCCTTCCTACCAACTGCACCTTCAACACAATCCAACCTTTATCCTCTCTTCTTTTGAAGTGCACTCTTTCTGTATCTACTTTCCCTCTAATCGCCAAATGGCCGTTATATAGCAACTTCCAGGCCTGGCCACTGTCTTTATTGACCAATTTTCCACCTGGCTTCTTTACTTTCTCTCTCTTACCATTCCCACCATTATCATGGGTGGCTTCAATATTCCTACTGACAACTGCCAGTTGGCAGCCTTCAAACTCCTGTCTCTAACTTCATCTTTTGGATTTACTCAGTGGTTCTCCACAGCCACCCATACAGATGGATACACATTAGACCTTATCTTCACCCGCCTCTGTTCCCTATCTAATCTCACAATCTCCTCTCTTCACCTATCTGATCATTGTCTACTCACTTTCTCATCCTTGTCCTCTTCACCTAAAGCTGGGTTTACACACTGCAACATCTCAAACGACATCGCTGTAACGTCACCGGTTTTGTGACGCAATAGCGATGTTGTTTGCGATGTTGCAGTGTGTGAAACCTATCAGCGACCTGGCCCCTGCTGTGAAGTTGTAATCGTTACAAATCGTTCAGGACCATTCCCAGGTCCTTTGTTTCCCGCTGTGCAGCAAGCATCGCTGGAAAGTTTCAGTGTGTGAAAGACTTTGCAGAGACTTTGTTAGCAACTTCCCTTTCAAAAGGCTGCTTATCAACGTCCCCAACAACCAGCTAGGTCGCTCTGCAGGTCCGGATCGCTGTTGAGTTGTTGGCCAGGTTTGCCTGTTTGACAGCTCACCAGAGACTTAGCAGAGACTTAGGGAGGTCGCTGTTACGTCACAAAACCGGTGACGTTACAGCGATGTCCTTTGCGATGTTGCAGTGTGTAAACCCAGCTTTAAACCCATGTCCAGCAACTAGCACACTCTGGCAGAAACTTCACACATCTAGACATTGATTCACTCTCTGACTCCACTTTACCTCCATATCTTCACTCCATGATACTGACAGATCCATCTCTTTCTACAATACAATTCCACCCTAACATCAGCTATTGTTGCCCCTCTTATCTGAAGCAACGTGTGATGAATCAATCGATAACACTGGCACGATAAACTCACCAAAACACTTTGCCAAGTTTCTAGGGTTGTGGTGCGGCATTGGAAGAAAACACCCTTATCGTGTTTCCCCGAAAACAAGCCCTACCCCAAAAATAAGCTCTAGCAGGAATTTTCAGTGATGTCACCGCTGATTGCGCATCTCACTCAGTCTCTGCCTGAACTTCACAGTGGGCAGTCATATTCTATGGTCGTTCGGTGTGAATTCAGATGTAGCAGAGCTGGAATCATCATTAGACCTCATGTGGATTACGTTGGACCTGCAGGGGTGTTTTGAGGTTAATAAAGTGGTAAAAGAGGGTGCTTTTTGTATTTTATTTCAAATAAAGGATTTTTGGAGTGTTAAGGCCGCTTTAATCGATATCGCTATCGTGCGTACCCGCCCCCGTCGGTTGTGCATCACAGGCAAATCGCCTGGTGGTGCACAACATCGCTAACACCCGTCACACTACTTACCTGCCTAGTGACGTCGCTGTTGCTGGCGAACCTCCTCCTTTCTAAGGGGGCAGTTAGTTCGGCGTCACAGCGACGTCACTAAACGGCCGCCCAATAGAAGCGGAGGGGCGGAGATGAGGAGGACAAACATTCCGCCCACCTCCTTCCTTCCTCATTTCGGCCGGCCGCAGGTACGAGGTTGTTCCTCATTCCTGCGGTGTCACACATAGCGATGTGTGCTGCCGCAGGAACGATGAACAACCTGCGTCCTGCTACAGCAACGATATTTGGGAAATGGACAGCGTGTCAACAATCAACGATAAGGTAAGTAAAATTGCTTGGTAATGGTCATTCGTGGGTTTCACATGCAACGACGTCGCTAACGAGGCCGGATGTGGGTCACGAATTCTGTGACCCCAACGACATCGCGTTAGCGGTGTCGTTGCGTGTAAAGCAGCCTTTAGTGATTATTTCTTTTCACTTACAGATTAGTAATGGGAGGTCTCATAGACGCCTCCCATTACTAATCTATGGCTTAGTAGCAGTTGTGAGCTGACATTAACCCCTTATCATCCCTATAGCCACTGCACCAGGGTAATTAGGAAAAGCTGGGTAAAGCACTTGGACTATCGGATCTAATGGGTGCCGCAATTCCGGACGGCTGCATGCTGCTGTTTTTAGGCTGGGAGTGGCCCAATAAGCATGGGTATAGCCAGCCTAAGAATACCAGCCCCCAGCTGTCAGGCTTTATCATGGCTGGGTATCAAAATTGGGAGAACCGCACGCTGTTTTTTTTTTAAATGTTTCTTTAAATAGTTTAAAAAAGCCGCATGCCGTTTCTTCTATTTTGATACACAGCGCACGGCTGGGAATGCAGCCTGTAGCCATATGCATTATCTGTGCTGGGTGTCATTTTATGCGGGGGACTCTACATCAAATGTTTTATTTATTTATTTTTACACCCCAATAGTGACCCGCAGACAGTGTCTGTGATTGGTTGCAATCAAACACTGTCACACAAGCTGGGGGCACATCTGACTGCAATCAGTCATAGACACCAGGATGTCTAGTGAGCCAGTAGAAGCAGTGCATATGGATGAGCAGTAATGAGGAGCTCCGTAAGTGAATGAGTGGCAGCGGGAGCTGTTACAGCTGCACTGGAGACTCGGCAAGCATAAAGCATTTGCTTAATTCCTATTTTCTTTATTTTTCCTTTATTTTTTTATTTCCTGAGTGCTGGAACATTAGCCGGAATTCCCTGAGAATTCCGGGGCTGGGCCCGGCACTCGGGTACATTTGAAACCGTGCAGATCTAGACTTTTACAGTCTGGGTCCGCCCATCACTATATATGACACTTTGGTACAATGTAAAGTAGTCAGTGTACAGCTTGTATAACTATAAATTTGGTTTGCCCTATGAATAACTCAACAAACAGCCATTAATGTCTAATCCGCTGGGAACAAAAGTGAATATACCCTGAAGCGAAAAATGGCCAAACTGATGCCAATTAGCCATTATCCTTTCTCATGTGACTCATTAGTGTTACAAGACTTCAGGTGTGAATGGGAAGCAGGTGGCTTAAATTCAGTGTGATCACTCACACACTCTCTCATACTGGTCACTGGAAGATCAACATGGCACCTCATGGCAAAGAATTCTCTGAGAATCAGAAAAAAAGAATTGTTGCTCTATATAATGATGGCCTAAGCTGTAAGAAGAACACCCTGTGGGCTAGACAATACAGCGGTTTAACAAGATAGGTGCCACACAGAACAGGCCTCACCATGGTTGACCAAAGAAGTTGAGTACATATGCTCAGCATCATATCCAGAGGTTGTCTTTTTAAAATGGACGTATGAGTGTGACGCCCTGGCCTATCAGGTCATCACAGGATATTGTGCAATCTGCCCTTCTGCACAGTATCCACATCCTCCTTGGTTACGGGTCCCTGACCTTTGGTGTTGCTAAGAACCAGTCAATCAAAAAATCCTAGGAACACTCTGCACCACACCCACCAGACACACCATTGGGTAGCCTGAAGGGAATAGGGCCGTCCATTTGGGGGGTTGGTTTGGGAGGGTTAGGAGTGTCAGGAGCAGTCAGTTGAGTGGTGACTCTCGTGAGGAGAGGTCGCAAGTCGGTTGGAGGAGGTTAGGAGCTGGGCTCCTTGAGAATAATAGGTGTCAGACGTTGGTCTGGGCCTGGTAGGAGCTGGAACCCCGGTCACAGGGGATCATGACAAGGGGCACGGAACTGCTGAGGAGGGCCGCCGGTGGCCTTATGCCATCTCCAGGCTGAGGCCAGGGCACGACGGGGTACGTGGACCCTAGGCCGTGAAGTAGCCTAAAGCGTCCTGGTAATTCACCCGAGGAGGATGGAGCCTTCAAGATTCGTTCTCCATCCTCTCCAAAATCGGGGTACTAGCGCAACGAGGGGGATAAGAATTTCCCAATACACAGTCCAGAAAATCCCAAGCGTGAACCCTGAGAGCAAGCTCACTCCGTTAGCCATATGGGTGAGAGTGACCCGACTAGTTCTACACTACAAGGTCCAATCAGTAGAAAGGTGCTAAGGAAAAGGTCCCAGGTAGTGTTGAGCGGACCCTGACTGGACAAATCCGGATCCGCGCGGTTTCAGCGATAGATCCGGGTCCGACCCGGACGCTGGATTCCGGGTGCACGATCCGGATTCGGATTATATATTTTTTTCTCTCTCTCTCTTTCTATCTCTTTCTTTCTCTCTCTCATTATTAGCAATCTGCTCAACTCTAGTCACAGGCTAACAAGCAACACCAACGGGCATGGGATCCAGGCGTGCTCCCTCCCTGCTGCAGCGGTGCTCAGAACTTTGGTTTACAAGTTGTCGGTCTTAGCGTTATTGGACTGAGTGAGTACGCAGTGTCCCTTACCTCCCCAATGGTATCCCTTTGCCACCATCACCGAGCCCCGAGGCATTTCCCCTACCCAAGGAGGGGTTAAACACCTGGCTGCCATCCCATCGCCACCGGGGACTCCCAATGGCAGCGGTGGTACTCCACCTTACCACACACCGTGGGTGGCGTCACGAACTTTACACATACCACTCCCCTGTAAATACCCCCTTTTTGTTTTGAGTGGCCGCACGACCCCCGGGTCCGGAGACCCCTTCGATTCACCGCGGATTCGGATCCGAGCAGCAGTCCTGGCTGCTGACATGGGGGCGGTACACCTACAAAGCTTCTGGCGCCACGAACAGAACAGGAGCAGGACCCACTATCCTGGATGACATGTGCCTTAGAGCTGAAAACCGCGAGTCAAAATTCCTCTTCCTGCCAATTCTGCCATTTTCCGCCATCTTTTCACGCCAAAACACTGTCTTCCCCATGAAAGTGCATGAAGCTTAAGCCCCCCCTTCGTCCTGCGTGTGAGGCTACTCCCCTGTAATTCCCCCCTTTTTATTTTGAGTGGCCGCACGACCCCTGGGTCCGGACACCCCTCGAGCCACTGCAGATTCGGATCCGAGCAGCAGTCCCAGCTGCTGACATGGGGGCGGTACATGAGTGCTGCCAGCATTGCTGCAGAGGTTAAAGGAAATCTGTTAATTTTCTACCTCATCTGACAGCAGCATGATGTAGCAAAGACGTCCTGAATCTAACAATATATCACTTAGTTTACTGGGTGCAGCCAGTCTGATATAATCAAAGATTTATTTTTTTGCATGTAGCAGAGTTTAACAAGCTGCATACGCCCACACCAGGCAGTGTACATTTTCATAGACAGAAGCTGGTAGTCACGGAAGGGGCCAGAGTCGGATTTCAGCTCCAGTTCCTCAGTCAGACTAATGATAAAGCAAGGGTGCTTAGGGGTGCTTCACACACAGCAAGCTCGCTGCCGAGACCGCTGCTGAGTCACGTTTTTTGTGACGCAGCAGTGACCTCATTAGCGATCTCGCTGTGTGTGACACTGAGCAGCGATCTGGCCCCTGCTGCGAGATCGCTGCTCGTTACACACAGCCCTGGTTCGTTTTCTTCAAAGGCGCTCTCCCACTGTGACACACAGATTGCTGTGTGTGACAGCGAGAGAGCGACGAAATGAAGCGAGCAGGGAGCAGGAGCCGGCATCTGGCAGCTGCGGTAAGCTGTAACCAGGGTAAACATCGGGTAACCAAGGTGGTTACCCGATATTTACCTTAGTTACCAGCCTCCGCAGCTCTCACGCTGCCTGTGCTGCCGGCTCCGGCTCTCTGCACATGTAGCTGCATTACACATCGGGTTAATTAACCCGATGTGTACTGTAGCTAGGAGAGCAAGGAGCCAGCGCTAAGCAGTGTGCGCTGCTCCCTGCTCTCTGCACATGTAGCTGCATTACACATCGGGTTAATTGACCCGATGTGTACTGTAGCTAGGAGAGCAAAGCTAAGCGGTGTGCGCTGGTAACTAATGTAAACATCGAGTAACCATACCCGATGTTTACCTTAGTTACCAGTGTCCGCAGCTTCCAGACGCCAGCTCCGTGCAAGTGCAGCGTCGCTTGCACGTCGCTGCTGGCTGGGGGCTGGTCACTGGTCGCTGGTGAGATCTGCCTGTTTGACAGCTCACCAGCGACCATGTAGCGATGCAGCAGCGATCCTGACCAGGTCAGATCGCTGGTCGGATCGCTGCTGCATCGCTAAAGTGTGAAGGTACCCTTAAACTAACATTGCAGGTAAAGAAAAATACAGTTTGAGATAAGAGATGCAGGGTGCAATCTGAATGGTAACCCTTGCAGCATGCTGTCTTCAGATTAAATAGCAAAAAACTGCAGACAGATTCCCTTTAAAGGGGTGGGGGTAAGCCTGTAAGTACTCAGACAATATGCTGCTTACTGCATCAGATTGGTCTGCATGGCTGTCATCTTAGAAGAAAGCCTCTTCTAAAAATGATGCACAAAAAAGCACAAAAACAGTTTGCTGAAGACACGCAAACTGGGGCATGGTTTACTGGAATCATGTCCTGAGTAGTGTTGAGCGATGTTCGATTCGAACTGTTCGGCAATTTCAAATTCGAGTGATTTTGGGCGGTGTTCGAGTCGTTTGACAAGCTCGAATGATTTGCTTCAAGTTCGGCAGTTCAAGTTACCGTTCGATAATGGTTCGATCACCAAAAGCGTGGCTTTCACAGTAAGGATATGTGCGCACATTGCGTATCTGCATACGTCCTGCGTCCCCAGCACAATCCCTCTCTCTTTTCTACTCACCGATCAAGGGCGCGGCGCTGCACGGCTGTCACAAAGCTGTTCCTCTTTTGAAAATGGCTGCCGCTTATTATTCAATCTGGTATTCCCTGCTTTCCCCGCCCACCGGCGTCCATGATTGGTTGCAGTCAAACACGGCCCCACGATGAGTGACAGCTGTCTCACTGCAACCAATCACAGCCGCCGGCGGGCGGGTCTTTAACGTGCAGTAAAATAAATAAATAAATAATAATAAAAAAAAAAAAAAAAAGAACACTGCGGTCCCCCCCAATTTTCATACCAGCCAGGATAAAGCCACATAGCTGGAGGCTGGTATTGTCAGGATGGGGAGCGCCACGTTACGGGGAGCCCACCACCCTAATATCATCACCCAGCAGCCGCCTGCAATTTCCGCATCCATTAGATGTGACAGTCCCGGGACTCTAACCGACTCATCCCGAATTGCCCTGGTGTGGTGGCAATCGGGGTAATAAGGAGTTAATCATGGCAGGTGTCTCCCTGAGATACCTTCTATGAGTAACCTGTAAGTGAAAGTAAATAAACAGTAGCAGAACAACTGTGGAAAAGAAGCGCACATAGGGTTTTATCCGATATAAAATGAGTGCAGGGAATAAAACAGGTACTCACCTGCTGTGGTTGTGACAGGCACAGCTCCTTATGAGCATAAAACAAATGAATGCAGAGGTGGTCAGCCGCAGCCCCGATAATGCAGTAGAAGTCAGAAAATGGTTTAAGGAAATCGAGTTCAATGCTGCGCTAAAAACCACAAATCCAAGGGATATCGTGAATTCCTTTTCTTTATTTTCACAGGTCATCGCGTTTCAAAGGCATCTCTTCCTTTCTGTGTTTTGTCCTGATGAAGAAGGCGGAGATGCCTTTGAAGCGCGTTGACCTGTGAAAATGAAGAAAAGGAATTCACGATATCCCTTGGATTTGTGGTTTTTAGCGCAGCATTGAACCCGATTTCCTTAAACCATTTTCTGACTTCTACTGAAAGTAAATAAACACACACAACGAAAAATCCTTTATTTGGAACAAAAGACAAAAAAAACCCTCTTTCACCATTTTATTAAAATCTTCAACTACCCCTCGAGGTCCGACGTAATCCACAGATGTCCCGCGACGCATCCAGCTCTGCTACATGAAGCTGACAGAAGCGCCGCCGTAGAACACGAGCGCTCTGTGTCCAATCCACGCAACAATGAAGTGAGCCGCGTTGTCAACGGAGACGTCACTGAGGTAATGTCTGCGTGTGCGGTGATGATGGGGGTTGTAGTGCCTGCATGTGTGCGGTGATGAGTGCGGTAGTGCCGGTGTTTGCCCTCCCATCCATCCATCCTTCCCTCCATCCATTCATCCCTACCTCCATCCCTCCCTCCATCTCTCCATGCATTCATCCCTCCCTTCATCCCTCCCTCCATCCATCCCTCTATCCCTCCATCCATCCCTCTATCCATCCATCCATCCATCCATCCCTCCATCCCTCCCTCCATCCATCCCTGTATCCATCCCTCTATCCATCCCTCCATCCATCCCTCCATCCATCCCTCCATCCCTCCATCCCTCCCTCCATCCCTCCCTCCATCCCACCATCCCTCCATCCATCCATCCCTCCATCCATTCATCCCTCCTTCCATCTCTCCATCCATTCATCCCTCCCTTCATCCCTATCCATCCATCCCTCCATCCCTCCCTCCATCCATCCCTCTATCCATCCCTCCATCCATCCCTCCATCCATCCCTCCATCCATTCATCCATCCCTCCATCCC